>NC_091232.1:18165514-18173014 GCF_040958095.1 Procambarus clarkii
GACCTGAAAGCCATGGACGTCGATCTAGCTATATGGGAAACACAGGCTGCAGACCGTTCAGCCTGGAGGCAGTCTGTTCAAAGAGGTCTCTCCAAGTTCGAGGAGTCACTTGCCAAGGAATCGGAGGCAAAGAGACAGAGAAGGAAAGCCGGTAGCCAGGAAGACAGACCAGAATCGGACTTCGTTTGTGCTCGGTGTGGGAAGGACTGCCACTCTCGGATTGGCCTCATCAGTCACACCAGACGCTGCACCAGAATTGACAACTAGGGCGCAACTCCATAGTCTCCCGAGACTGAAGGATGCCTACAATATATATATATAGATATATATAGATATATATATATATATATCTATATATATCTATATCTATTTTTGCAGTCTCCGTGGTGTAGTGGTAAGACACTCGCCTGGCGTTCCGCGAGCGCTATGTCATGGGTTCGTATCCTGGCCGGGGAGGATTTACTGGGCGCAATTCCTTAACTGTAGCCTCTGTTTAACGCAACAGTAAAATGTGTACTTGGATGAAAAAAACGATTCTTCGCGGCAGGGGATCGTATTCCAGGGAGCATAGGATTAAGGACTTGCCCGAAACGCTACGCGTACTAGTGGCTGTACAAGAATGTAACAACTCTTGTATATATCTCAAAAAAAAAAAAAAAAAAATATCTATATATATATATATATATATATATATATATATATATATATATATATATATATATATATATATATATATATATATATATATATAAATATAATAAATAGATATAAATATAATATATATATATATACTGATCGTATATATATATATATATATTGTCGGGGTTTTACTCGTCGGGGTGAGCACCAGTACACTCAAGGTCACTCACCGTAGCCCTGCGGGTCTTCACTCTATCCTCGCGGCGCCACTGTACGCCAGGAGAGTATCCCAGTCAATCCCAACCGGCCTCTGATCGAGAAGTAGCGGGAACACAACTTGTTCACTTAACTGTTGTATGCCCGCCCCGTCATGGGCTCTACTACTAACCACAAGGTCGCCAACTGATGTTTTCGGTGTCCAGTAACACATCAGTGGATTTGTTGAATTGTGGAAACAGTGGCAAGGACACACTCAATAGATCTGATATCAGGCAGGTATTTACTTCTATCACTCTCTGCTTTCAGGTATTATATAGCCACAAGAAATATGGAGGGGATGATATAAACACCAATGTATTTTGTATTTTACTTAAAACTCATTCAAAGACATCACAAGATTATATCAAAAAGCAAACAGCTGATTGAGGCGGGAGTCGTTCGTTCCCACATATAATATGAACTCACTAAGCTGGCAACACTCCCCCTCTCGTCAATGTCAGAATCAGCTGGGCGACTACCCCCCGCGCGAATGTTACTTTATCTGTTTGCTTGGCGTGATGCGCCAATTTCTTTAAGTTCTCAAAGTTCACTAGAAGTTCGAACACACAATGTTTGCGACAATAGCACGTGAATACTTCGCTACACTGATCTTGGGCTCAATCAAACATTTCTATATTAAATGTGTCAATAATTCACTGTCATGGTACTACACACTGCCCTTCGTTTAAAGATAACTTATAAAGTATTTATCACTGGAGTTCTCAGTAATTCCTTCCGTGGGCGATAACACAATTAATCACTGCACACATGAATGATTATTCAATACACGAGCATAGACATATATATATATATATATGGATGAGTCAGACATCAATAATGGTAATAACATAGTTACTGGGCACATAGCCTAACTTCCAAATACTGGCATAATTATATATATATTTTCTCTCACTATATGATCACATTAAAGTCTCATGAAAGACATTCTCAACACAGTAAATTCATCAATTACTCCGGGCGCCTGTATACACCCATAATAAACATAAATATCGTGAGTACTCTTGATAGTACCACTCTGCACACTGGTGCCTTACTGTGACATAGGTGAGCCTTGCTCACGACATACAAAATACTCAGGCTAAATAATATAGCTGACTAAAGGGGAATTTGGGAGGGAAACTAGAATCACCTACTTCCACCTATCCTCCGATGAGAGTTGAGTTGTAGCTCCTGGTCCTGGCTCCTGCCTCGTGTAGGGAACGCCCCCACACACACGCTGTCGTGTCCTCCAGGAACTCAATCAACGTCCCACCGTCAGCGCGTCGTCTCCGTGCCTTTTCCCTGCAGGTCCGTGCTCCTCCTCGACTTCTTGTAGGGTTGGAGTCGGTCTCCCGGCCGTCGACTTCTCCTCCCAGCTACGGCTGCCCGCCTACGTCTTGGCTGCAGTCGTTCGGATTCCCGAATAGTTTCTTTCTTCCACCGCTTCCCGGTGGCTCGGTCCAGCCACTACGCCGTCACAAACGGGTGAACTGCCTCAGACGTCGTATACGTCACTGCATAGACTTCACTTCTTCTTGCACAGTACCTGTCCTGGAGCACTCGTTGCTCAATATCCCGTCGATTCCCTCTCTGGTCCAACACACGAACGAAGGAAGACCTCACAGAGTACTGGCAGACTTCGGGTGACGCGTAAAATCCACGGGAGCGGGAAACAACTGTCAAACTGACAGGACCAATCTTCGCACGTCCAACCACCTTGACGTGTCGAGTAAGACTGATTTCCTCACGGAGGATTGGTTCAGCAACTACGTCATCACTGTGGAGCTATCAGCCGTCGCATACGTCGCTGCCTAGACTCCACTCTTGCACAACACCTGTTCCTGGAGCACTTGTTGCTCAATATCCCGTCAATTCCTTCTTCGGTTCAACACATGAACGAAGGAAGACCCCACAGGTGTTGGCAGACCACGGGTGATGCGTAAATCCTCCGGAGTCGGGGTAAACTGTCCAACTGACAGGACCCCCCAGCGCACGTCCGACCTCCTTGACGTGCTGTCTTAGACTGATGGCGCCAGCGCGGTGCGCTGACCGGACCCCCTTCCTTCGTGACGTCATATTCGCCACGGGAGGTTTTCATTGGCTCCCTGTGCCACGTCGCTGTCGTTGACCAATCTGGTGTCACTGACTTCACACAGTTTTGGCAGCAAAACAGAAGAGCCAGCGCCATATTGGCTTCCTAAAGGGCCTAAACCACAGGCCAAAATACTCTTGTTTTATAAATTTCTCGGCACTTCGAGAACACTACATTCCCCCACATATACCAAACTGATGCCTGCGACGTAGAGAACGCTCGGGTAAAGTGGACATGACTATTACTGCAGGCGTGGGAGAAATATAAGGGGGGGAACACCGTCACAATATATATATATATATATATATATATATATATATATATATATATATATATATATATATATATATATATATAACGTTTAATAGAAACGTTATCTCTACAGACAAAAATCAGAGGATACAACTGACGATTTACTATAAAACCAGAAAAACGGCCAGCCTACTCATGAGAAACTCTCCAGACACAAAACAGAACGCTTTAAAAGAGACTAACGTCGTCTATGCCTTCAAATGCCCTCTTGGGGACTGTAAGCTCCAAAAAAAACAGTATATAGGCAAGACAACAACATCTCTTTCTAGGCGTTTAACGATGCCTAAGCAACAGGGCTCCATTAAGGAACATATAATCTCTTCCCACAACCAAACCATCGCCAGAGAAATCCTAGTAAACAACACAGAAATCATCGATAGATACAGCGATAGCAGGCGGCTTGACGTTTGCGAGGCACTACACATCAAGAAGTCAACACCAGCAAACAACAGCCAATTATTGCACAACTATATTCTACCCACCTCAAGACTCCGCTCCAATATAGAAGCATCAAGAAATATGGACCAATAGGCTTTCTACAAACACTTCTATTCAATATCCATTGTTTCGTGTTCTGTCTTGTGTTGATGAAATTAATACCCTATTAATACTCTTGTTCTGTCTTGTGTTGATGAAATTAATACCCTATTAACACATCACCCCTTCCACCTCACTCAAATGTAGATATAAAATCGGAGATGCGTAAGTTATATTCAGTTGTGTATTTGTGAACTAAAGTCTTTGAAAATGTAATAAGTTTTACGAAACGCGCTCGTGTCGCGTCAGACTAGAAATAAAATGAATTTTGGAGAATTGATTTTTGATTTACCTCCAACAGTGAAACGAAATGTACGAAAGATTGAGAAAATTCGTGTTAGAATTAATAATCTTACTTTTTCGGTCATATTTAATAATATATATATATATATATATATATATATATATATATATATATATATATATATATATATATATATATATATATATATATATATGCGAACAAGCCTGAATGGTCCCCAGGACAATATGTAACTGAAAACTCACACCCCAGAAGTGACTCGAACCCATACTCCCAGAAGCAACGCAACTGGTATGTACGAGACGCCTTAATCCACTTGACCATCACGACCGGACATAATGAGGTGATAGCCGAGGCTATTTGAACCACCCCACCGCCGGCACTCGGATAGTTATCTTGGGCATAGCATTTTACCAAATCACCTCATTCTTTGGGGCACACGTGAGGAACACAAATGCGAACAAGCCTGAATGGTCCCCAGGACAATATGCAACTGAAAACTCACACCCCAGAAGTGACTCGAACCCATACTCCCAGAAGCAACGCAACTGGTATGTACAAGACGCCTTAATCCACTTGACCATCACGACCGGACATAATGAGGTGATAGCCGAGGCTATTTGAACCACCCCACCGCCGGCACTCGGATAGTTATCTTGGGCATAGCATTTTACCAAATCACCTCATTCTTTGGGGCACACGTGAGGAACACAAATGCGAACAAGCCTGAATGGTCCCCAGGACAATATGCAACTGAAAACTCACACCCCAGAAGTGACTCGAACCCATACTCCCAGAAGCAACGCAACTGGTATGTACAAGACGCCTTAATCCACTTGACCATCACGACCGGACATAATGAGGTGATAGCCGAGGCTATTTGAACCACCCCACCGCCGGCACTCGGATAGTTATCTTGGGCATAGCATTTTACCAAATCACCTCATTCTTTGGGGCACACGTGAGGAACACAAATGCGAACAAGCCTGAATGGTCCCCAGGACAATATGCAACTGAAAACTCACACCCCAGAAGTGACTCGAACCCATACTCCCAGAAGCAACGCAACTGGTATGTACAAGACGCCTTAATCCACTTGACCATCACGACCGGACATAATGAGGTGATAGCCGAGGCTATTTGAACCACCCCACCGCTGGCACTCGGATAGTTATCTTGGGCATAGCATTTTACCAAATCACCTCATTCTTTGGGGCACACGTGAGGAACACAAATGCGAACAAGCCTGAATGGTCCCCAGGACAATATGCAACTGAAAACTCACACCCCAGAAGTGACTCGAACCCATACTCCCAGAAGCAACGCAACTGGTATGTACAAGACGCCTTAATCCACTTGACCATCACGACCGGACATAAAGAGGTGATAGCCAAGGCTATTTGAACCACCCCACCGCCGGCACTCGGATAGTTATCTTGGGCATAGCATTTTACCAAATCACCTCATTCTTTGGGGCACACGTGAGGAACACAAATGCGAACAAGCCTGAATGGTCCCCAGGACAATATGCAACTGAAAACTCACACCCCAGAAGTGACTCGAACCCATACTCCCAGAAGCAACGCAACTGGTATGTACAAGACGCCTTAATCCACTTGACCATCACGACCGGACATAATGAGGTAATAGCCGAGGCTATTTGAACCACCCCACCGCCGGCACTCGGATAGTTATCTTGGGCATAGCATTTTACCAAATCACCTCATTCTTTGGGGCACACGTGAGGAACACAAATGCGAACAAGCCTGAATGGTCCCCAGGACAATATGCAACTGAAAACTCACACCCCAGAAGTGACTCGAACCCATACTCCCAGAAGCAACGCAACTGGTATGTACAAGACGCCTTAATCCACTTGACCATCACGACCGGACATAATGAGGTGATAGCCGAGGCTATTTGAACCACCCCACCGCCGGCACTCGGATAGCTATCTTGGGCATAGCATTTTACCAAATCACCTCATTCTTTGGGGCACACGTGAGGAACACAAATGCGAACAAGCCTGAATGGTCCCCAGGACAATATGCAACTGAAAACTCACACCCCAGAAGTGACTCGAACCCATACTCCCAGAAGCAACGCAACTGGTATGTACAAGACGCCTTAATCCACTTGACCATCACGACCGGACATAATGAGGTGATAGCCGAGGCTATTTGAACCACCCCACCGCCGGCACTCGGATAGTTATCTTGGGCATAGCATTTTACCAAATCACCTCATTCAAATAGCCTCGGCTATCACCTCATTATGTCCGGTCGTGATGGTCAAGTGGATTAAGGCGTCTTGTACATACCAGTTGCGTTGCTTCTGGGAGTATGGGTTCGAGTCACTTCTGGGGTGTGAGTTTTCAGTTGCATATTGTCCTGGGGACCATTCAGGCTTGTTCGCATTTGTGTTCCTCACGTGTGCCCCAAAGAATGAGGTGATTTGGTAAAATGCTCTGCCCAAGATAACTATCCGAGTGCCGGCGGTGTGGTGGTTCAAATAGCCTCGGCTATCACCTCATTATGTCCGGTCGTGATGGTCAAGTGGATTAAGGCGTCTTGTACATACCAGTTGCGTTGCTTCTGGGAGTATGGGTTCGAGTCACTTCTGGGGTGTGAGTTTTCAGTTGCATATTGTCCTGGGGACCATTCAGGCTTGTTCGCATTTGTGTTCTTCACGTGTGCCCCAAAGAATGAGGTGATTTGGTAAAATGCTATGCCCAAGATAACTATCCGAGTGCCGGCGGTGGGGTGGTTCAAATAGCCTCGGCTATCACCTCATTATGTCCGGTCGTGATGGTCAAGTGGATTAAGGCGTCTTGTACATACCAGTTGCGTTGCTTCTGGGAGTATGGGTTCGAGTCACTTCTGGGGTGTGAGTTTTCAGTTGCATATTGTCCTGGGGACCATTCAGGCTTGTTCGCATTTGTGTTACTCACGTGTGCCCCAAAGAATGAGGTGATTTGGTAAAATGCTATGCCCAAGATAACTATCCGAGTGCCGGCGGTGGGGTGGTTCAAATAGCCTCGGCTATCACCTCATTATGTCCGGTCGTGATGGTCAAGTGGATTAAGGCGTCTTGTACATACCAGTTGCGTTGCTTCTGGGAGTATGGGTTCGAGTCACTTCTGGGGTGTGAGTTTTCAGTTGATATATATATATATATATATATATATATATATATATATATATATATATATATATATATATATATATATACATATATATATATATATATATATATATATATATATATATATATATATATATATATATATATATATATATATATATATATATATATATATATATATATATATATATATACGATCAGGCAACAAAAATCAGACAAGGGACTGGTGCAAAAGCTGGAGATGCAGGCAGGAGTG
>NC_091232.1:18175514-18310514 GCF_040958095.1 Procambarus clarkii
ACTCAGTGTTTGCACAGGACTACTATGTAGGGAGGAAAGAGAGAGAAGGGAGAGGAGGTGGTGTAGCTTTGCTGATAAGAAAAGGTTTTGAAGAGATGGTAAATCAGAACTGTGAAGGTTTCAGTGACAATATATCAGGCACCATAGTTACTGGAGGACAGCAAATTATAGTAGAAGTCATATATAACCCCCCACCAAACGACAAAAGACCCAGACAGGAATATGATAGAAACAACATGGCCACCATCAATATAATAGAGAGAGCAGCTTCTGTGGCTAGCAGGAACGGATCCAGACTACTAATCATGGGAGACGTCAACCATGGGAAGATAGATTGGGGTAACAGAGACCCCCATGGAGGACCAGACACATGGAGAGCTAAGCTGCTGGACGTGGCAACAAGAAACTTTCTAAGTCAACACGTCAAGGGACCGACAAGAATGAGAGGAGAGGACGAACCAGCCTTGCTTGATCTGATATTTACCCTAAATGAGTCGGATATAAGGGAAGTTAAGTTGGATGCCCTTCTGGGAATGAGTGATTATAGTGTATTGAGCTTTGAGTACCTGGTTGAGATAGGAATTATCTCCCCCCAAAAAGAACTGGGAAACAAAGGACTGGTGTACCGAAAGGGAAACTTTGAGGAGATGAATAAATTCCTAAGGGATATACCATGGAATACAGAACTCAGAACTAAGTCCGTACAAGACATGATGGACAATGTCATCCAAAATAGTCAGGAGGCAGTATACAGGTTTATCCCGGTCCGACAGGAAAAAACCGATAAGCAAAAGAAGAATCCGTGGTTTAATCGGGAATGTATGAAAGCAAAGGAGCTGAACAAAAGGGCATGGAGGAACTTCCGTAATAACAGAACACCAGAAAGTAGAGAGAGATACCAGAGAACCAGGAACGAGTATGTTAGTGTAAGAAGAGAAGCTGAGAAAAGGTATGAAAATGATATAGCTAATAAAGTCAAGACCAAACCAAAGCTACTACACAGTCACATCTGGAGGAAAGGGGCAGTGAAAGAACAGGTGATGAAACTTAGAACGGATGAGGATAGGTACACAAAGAATGACAAAGAGGTGTGTGAGGAACTCAACAAGAGGTTCCAGGAGGTCTTTACCATAGAACAGGGAGAGGTCACGGGGCTAGGAGAGGTGGCAGCAAACCAGGTGACCTTGGAAGGGTTCGAAATTACAAGAGAAAAGGTCAAGAGGCACCTATTGGAGCTGGACGTGAGAAAGGCTGTTGGGCCAGACGGAATCTCACCATGTGTATTGAAAGAGTGTGCAGGAACACTTTGTGTGCCACTCTCCATAGTGTACAGTAGGTTACTGGAAACGGGAGACCTACCAGAAATATGGAAGACGGCTAATGTAGTCCCAATATACAAAAACGGTGACAGACAAGAGGCACTAAACTACAGGCCAGTGTCCTTAACTTGTATACCATGCAAGGTGATGGAGAAGATCGTGAGAAAAAAACTAGTAAAACATTTCTTAGGAGAGAAAGGACTTCGTGATAACCCATCAACATGAGTTCAGGGAGGGTAAATCTTGCCTTACAGGCTTAATAGAATTCTTCGATCAGGTGATAAAGATTAAGTAAGAAAGAGAAGGATGGGTGGATTGCATTTTTTGGACTGTCGGAAAGCCTTTGACACAGGACCCATAAAAGGCTGATGCATAAGCTGGAGAAACAGGCAGGAGTAACTGGTAGGGCTCTCCAGTGGATAAGGGAATACCTAAGCAATAGGAAGCAGAGAGTTACAGTGAGGGGTAATACCTCAGAATGGCGTGAAGTCCCTTGTAGAGTCCCACAAGGCTCTGTACTCGGACCTATCCTGTTTCTGATATAAGTAAATTGTCTCCCAGATGGTATGGACTCATTCCTCTCAATGTTTGCTGACGATGCCAAAATTATGAGAAGGATTAAAACAGAGGAGGACAGCTTGAGGCTTCAAGAAGACCTGGACAAGCTGCAGGAATGATCGAACAAACAAATGGTAGAACTCTAACAACCATTCGAATGGTCGAACAAATGGTTGTTAGAGTTTAACCCAAGCAAATGTAATGTAATGAAGATAGGTGTAGGGAGCAGGAGACCAGATACAAGATATCATTTGGGAGATGAAATTCTTCAAGAGTCAGAGAGAGAAAGATCTGGGGGTTGATATCATGCCAGACCTGTCCCCTGAAGCTCATATTATGAGGATAACATCAGCAGCATATGCCAGGCTGGCTAACATAAGAACGGCCTTTAGAAGCCTGTGTAAGGAATCTTTCAGAACTTTATATACCACATATGTCAGACCAATCCTGGAGTATGCGGCTCCAGCATGGAGCCGCATACCTAGTCCATATCTAGTCAAGCATAAGACTAAACTAGAAAAGGTTCAAAGATTTGCCAACAGACTAGTATCCGAACTGAGGGGTATGAGCTGCGAGGAGAGACTACGGGAATTAAACCTAACGTCACTGGGAGACAGAAGAGGTAGAGGGGACATAATCAATACATACAAGATTCTCAGAGGAATTAATAGGGTAGATAAGGACAGACTATTTAACACAAGGGGCACATGCACTAGGGGACACAGGTGGAAATTGAGTGGCCAAATGAGCCATAGAGACGTTAGAAAGAATTTTTTAAGTGTCAGAGTAGTAGACAAATGCAATGGATTAGGTAGTGATGTGGTGGAGGCTGACTCCATACACAGATTTAAGTGTAGATATGATAGAGCCCAGTAGGCTCAGGAACCTGTACACCAGTTGATTGACAGTTCAGAGGCGGGACAAAAGAGCCAGAGCTCAACACCCGCAAGCACAATTAGGTGAGTACAATTAGATGAGCGCGCTCGTGCTCACCAAATTGTACACACACACACACACACACACACACACACACACACACACACACACACACACACACACACACACACACACACACACACAAACACACACACACACACACACACACACACACACACACACACACACACACACACACACACACACACACACACACACACACACACACACACACAAACACACACACACACACACACACACACACACACACACACACACACACACACACACACACACACACACACACACACCTGTCCCCTGAAGCTCATATCAAGAGGATAACATCAGCAGCATATGCCAGGTTGGCTAACATAAGAACGGCCTTTAGAAACTTGTGTAAGGAATCTTTCAGAACATTATATACCACATATGTCAGACCAATCCTGGAGTATGCGGCTCCAGCATGGAGTCCATATCTAGTCAAGCATAAGACTAAACTGGAAAAGGTTCAAAGGTTTGCCACCAGACTAGTACCCGAGCTGAGAGGTATGAGCTACGAGGAGAGACTACGGGAATTGAACCTCACTTCGTTGGAAGACAGAAGAGTTAGGGGGGACATGATCACCACATTCAAGATTCTCAAGGGAATCGACAGGGTTGATAAAGATAGGCTATTTAACACAAGGGGCACACGCACTAGGGGACACAGGTGGAAACTGAGTGCCCAAATGAGCCACAGAGATATTAGAAAGAACTTTTTTAGTGTGAGTGGTTGACAAATGGAATGCATTAGGAAGCAATGTGGTGGAGGCTGACTCCATACACAGTTTCAAGTGTAGATATGATAGAGCCCAATAGGCTCAGGAACCTGTACACCTGTTGATTGACGGTTGAGAGGCGGAACCAAAGAGCCAGAGCTCAACCCACGCAAGCACAACTAGGTGAGTACACACACACACACACACACACACACACACACACGAGAGGGGCCTCGTAGCCTGGTGGATAGCGCGCAGGATTCGTAATTCTGTGGCGCGGGTTCGATTCCCGCACGAGGCAGAAACAAATGGGCAAAATTTCTTTCACCCTGAATGCCCCTGTTACCTAGCAGTAAATAGGTACCTGGGAGTTAGTCAGCTGTCACGGGCTGCTTCCTGGGGTGTGTGTGTGGTGTGGAAAAAAAAAAAAAATAAGTAGTTAGTAAACAGTTGATTGACAGTTGAGAGGCAGGCCGAAAGAGCAAAGCTCAACCCCCGTAAAAACAAAGCTAGTAAACACGCACACACACACACACACACACACACACACACACACACACACACACACCATCGTGTTGGGTGGACGTGGGTTGGGAGCTCCTGGTTCACTAGTGGAGTGGGAGGGGTAATCAGGCAACTTTGAAGTGAAAAAGTGTGTACAAGTGAATGAAAAAACCTTGGACTTTGACCAAAGCCATAAGGTAGTGAAGAAAAACAGTTTAAGTAGCGTAATTCAAAATAGTTGATGAAGTACTGTGGCAGTGTGTAGTGTGGAGCGGACCTCACCAACCTGACCGTGACGTCACCCCTGGCAGCAACCCTCCTACCACCACGCGGGACAACGATTGGAGATTCACTCACCCTTTGTGTTAGCAGGACTGTAAGATACTTGGAACCCCTGTGGGGTAAGGTTGCATTATAGCAATGACTAGGTCAGGAAGGGCGTCTAGGTCCAACAGTATTATGATTGAGGAAGAAGATAGGTTTGTGGAGAAGATGATTGGGAAATTTGTAGAGAAGAGGGATGTTTGGATGGAGTATCTAATCCAGGGGATTAAAAGTGAAGTCTTTAATAAGATACAGGACGAGGTCCAAAAACTCAAACAAGAGTTTATGGATTATATTCAAGAGGAAATTAGGAAGAGCAGGGTAGAATGGCAAGGAGAAATATCTAGGCTTACTAATGAATTTGGCAGGAATAAGGGAAGCTTGGCAGGGGAAGGGGGAGTAGTAGTAGGTGGAGTAGCGGGTGTGGGAGGGGTGGGGGTCAGCTAGGGAGGGGGCCACCAGCATGACCCTGAACTGAGAAAGAGGACAATCATAATCCACGGATTGCTTGAAGCCAGGGCACTATCGAGGCAGGAAAGGATGGAGATTGAGGATTTGGAGCTACAGGGGATCTTGAGAGACATGAGAGCCCAGATGGCAGGGAATGAGGTGCAAGTTCAACGACGCATTGGACCATACAACTGTAACAGGAAACGACCTGTCCTGGTACAGTTCACTAACAAAGAGGCAGTGGATTACATACTGCATCACAAACACTTACTCAGAGGTAGCTAAAATTACTACAACGTATATATTGACAAATTGATGACGAAGGAGGAGTAGATAGCCCACAGAGCAAGCAAACAGCAATACAACTCTTCTCATTTGAGCGTAGCTACACACCCCAACGCTAATCCACACCATGTTAACCAGCTCACACCTTCTCAGGTCACCCCTTCCCCAAATCAGCCCTCCCTGCCCCTGCTTATCTCCCCAACACCTCCTTTGGCCCCTCTGACCCCACTGCAGTCAAATTCATCCCACATTCCAAGGACCTCCTCATAACCTCAACCCCCAAAACCCGTCCAGCCCTCATCCCCTCAACCACCAAAACCCACCCAGCCCTCATCCCCCTCAACCCTAAGAACCCACCCAGTCCTCATCCCCTCAACACCCAAAACCTACCCAGCCCTCACCCCTCCTCATCCCCTCTCCTTCCATGTGACCCCCCCCCACCCTTGGGAGGGGGGTGGGAGGTTCCCCCCACCACCTCTATCCTTCCCCCTCCCAACCTCTCAACCTCTATCTGACTCCCAACCTTACGCTATCTCCCAACCCCTCTATGCCCTCCCTAATCTTCAGACCCAGTATGCCCTTCCTACTCCAGACCTACCTACCCAGGCCCCACCCCAGACCCTCCTACCTACCGTAGTAGAAGCCCAGCCCCCATTAGCTCCCCAAGCACCCCTCCTGACCTCTTTCACCCTCCGGACCCCCCCAGACACCCCCCTGATCCCCCCGGACATCCCGCGGATCCTCCCCGCCCCCAGTCATCCCCCAGACACCCCCCAGATCCCCCAGATCCCCTCCTGCCCCCAGTCACCCCTCCAGACACCCCCCAGATCCCCCCAGACCCCCAGAGAAAGGGAGAACTCTGGTACAAGAGTTTCCATGAAGAATCTCAAGGTTTGGTACACCAATGCTGATGGGGTATCTAATAAAGCAGAAGAGATAAAAGAAAGAGTGAGTGAAGCAGATCCTGACATAGTTGCAATTGTGGAAACTAAAATTAATGACATGATCTCAGATGCAATCTTTCCTGAAGGGTACCAGGTGATACGAAAAGAGAGGACACAGAGACAGGGAGGGGGAGTGGCACTCCTAATAAAGCGGAAATAGAAGTTTGAAGACCTGGGAAATCGAGTTACAAATGAGTGCACAAGCTTCATACATGGAACTCTGACAGTAGATGGGTGGAAGATTGTGATCTTGGTAATCTACAATCCCCCACCAAACAGTAGAAGACCCAGGCAGGAGTATGATGACAACAACAAGGCATGTACAGATGAACTGCAGAAGGCAGCAACACTAGCCCACAGAATGAGAGCGAAGCTGCTGATCATGGGGGACCTAAATCATGGAGAGATAAATTGGGAATCAAGGAATCCCCATGGAGGGGACGAAACATGGGGAGCAAAATTAGTAGATGTTATAGACAGGAATTCCCTAACACAACATGTGAAAGAAGACACAAGGGAAAGAGGAGGAGATGCACCGAGCCTATTAGACCTGATTTTCACCCCGAACGTAGAAGATATCGAGAATTTAGAGCATGAAATACCTCTAGGGGCCAGTGACCATTGTGTCCTAGTCTTTGACTACATGATGGAATTCAAACTTATGACCATGGGACAAGAGATCTGGGAAAGGAGAGTTGACTACAGGAAAGGGGACTATAAGAGGATAAGGGACTATCTGGGTGAAGTGCAGTGGGAGGAAGAAATTAGAGGAAAAACAGTCGAAGATATGGTGGACCTAGTCATACAGAAATGCCAGGAGGCCGAAGAGAGATTTATACCAACAGTAAAGGGAAAAAATAAAAAGGAATATAATAACCCATGGTTTAATAGACAGTGTCAGGAAGCAAAAATGGCCAGCAGGCGGGAGTGGAGGAAGTACCGAAGACAAAGGACAGAGGACAACAGGATCAGATACAACAGAGCTAGGAACGATTACATTAACATAAGACGAACATCGGAAAGGGACTATGAGAACGATATTGCAATCAAAGCGAAAAAACAACCTAAGTTACTACACAGTTATATAAGAAGAAAAATGTCGGTGAACGACCAAGTGACAAGACTAAGGAAGACAGAGGGGGCATATACTGAACATGACAAGGAAATCTGCGAGGCACTGAATGCCAGTTTCCATGGAGTGTTCACTACCGAGCCTGAGCAGTTCCCATTGTTGGAAGGGGTTACCCTAGATGAAAGACTATCAGATATAGAGGTGACAGCAGAGGAGGTAATGAAACAGTTGACAACTCTAGATGCAACTAAAGCAGTTGGACCAGACAAAGTATCACCATGGATACTAAAAGAAGCAGTGCAGGCCCTCAGCGGGCCTCTGGCAATGATCTTTAATGAGTCACTTATGTCGGGAGAATGGCCCAGTTGCTGGAAGAAGGCAAATGCCGTGCCGATCTTCAAGAAAGGTGATAGGGAGGAGGCACTTAACTATAGACCTGTATCACTGACAAGCATCCCCTGTAAAATACTGGAAAGAATAATTAGGCTACGACTGGTTGCACACCTGGAGAATATTAGGTTTGTGAACAAACATCAACATGGGTTCTGGACAGGGAAATCGTGCCTAACAAACCTTCTGGAATTCTATGATAAAATAATGAGGATAAGACAGGACAGAGATGGTTGGGCAGACTGCATATTTCTGGACTGCCAAAAACCCTTTGACACAGTACCGCACATGAGACTGCTGTTCAAGCTCGAGAGGCAGGCGGGGGTGGGGGGAAAGGTCCTAGCATGGATAAGGAACTACCTAACAGGAAGGAGCCAAAGAGTTACAGTAAGGGGCGAGAAGTCGGACTGGCGAACAGTAACAAGTGGAGTACCACAAGGATCGTTGCTGGGACCAATTCTATTTCTTGTATATGTTAACGACATGTTTACAGGCGTAGAGTTCTACATGTCGATGTTTGCGGATGATGCAAAGTTGATGAGAAGAGTTGTGACAGATGAGGATTGCAGGATCCTCCAAGAGGACCTGAACAGGTTGCAGACATGGTCAGAGAAATGGCTACTGGAATTCAACACGAGCAAATGTAGAGTTATGGAAATGGGACTAGGAGATAGGAGACCAAAGGGACAGTACACAATGAAGGGGAACAGCCTACTTGTGACGACGCGCGAAAGAGACCTGGGGGTGGACGTAACACTTAATCTATCTCCTGAGGCATTGTTACGGTCCTGTCGGGACGCAACCGGGTTTCTTTTCTGGTGTTATTAGAACTTGGGAATCCGGCCCCAAGTTAGTAGAGGCTTTCAAGGGATGTGTTCCGTAACGCAAGTTGAATTAAAGGGGGAGGGATACAAATGCTCTGATTTATATATATATATTCTCACCACCACCATATAAATAAATAACAATCACACGGGGTTTATCATACACGATTATGTACAATGACTTGTCTTCCTCCAAAGACACAGGATGCTCCACGGTGCACACTCTCTGGGTAGGCTTGTTTCCTCCTTGCGTGGCCCACGATGAATCCTCTAGGCTTCTCTCGGCAAATCTACCCTGGCCACAGGCCAGCCAAATCACAATCCCACTGGGTGCTCCGTCGTGGAGGCCTTCAACCACAATCCAGCCTGTAGCTGGCAGGTTCCGATCAGCTCCGCTGTGTAGGCCACTCCACGACCGATACTAGGGTTGTGAGCCCTAGGCAGGAGACTCGTGTGATCCCTCTGATCACCCTCCTCTCTAAGTACCACAGTGGCTAGTCTCTTCCACCAGCCAGCCCCGGATAAGGCGATTCCTGATACTGCCATGTCACAGGCAGGCTAACACTCTTAACAGTGTTCGTCCCAGGGTGACTCACAGCTTCTTCAGAGCAAACTCGTGGAGAGACTTTGGCTGCCTTGGGTAGACTGATCCATCGTCCAATACAGCAGTCCCAGGTCGACTCTGTAATCAGACACATCAAAAATACTGGGGACACTGCATGGGGGTCACGAGGAAACATCACTTACTAGCTTAGACAGAAACGTCTACCTATTTACTCCATAGATGGCGTTCACTGTCTAAGCGCCACCTCACCAGAGGTCAGCAGCGGCTATGTTATGAGCTAATTAAGACGGAAAACCAGCCCCTGTGGCCGGTATATCCCGTCCTCGCTAGATGGCGTTGTCCATGTTGCGGGGCTTTCGGTTGATGATTCACAGATGGCGCTGATTTCATGGCTCCGTGCTCTGACGCTGGATTCGGGTCCGTAACACCTCCCCACCAAAATGAATTTGGTTTGGGTTTCTATAAAAGAAAAAACAAACCAAATTAGTACGTGGGTACAACTCCAAACTGACTCACATAAACTATAAACTGGAGTGGTGAGGATGTCTTGTCCGCAAAACTGTCCTAATGAGAGACTCTGGCACAAGAAAAACTTGAAGATGGTAGGCAATGACCTGCCTGATGTGACTTCCCACACCTTCATTGAGATGGCAAGCAGGGGCATAATCATCTTACGTGTCTCGGGTAAGGATCGGCACAGACGCGATCTGGGGTGAATCGACACCTCCCTGTGTCGTGGAACCTTTGATGGCTGATCACAGGCCTCATTTCTTGTACCGGTCCGGTAGTCCTCCAGGGAGACGGGAACCTGGAATACAGGAGTCTGACAATTTGGAGTAACAGCGATAGTTATTAATTCGGTACTTACACCGCCACCGTTTACTAGGCCCACACCTAGTCCCAACAGAGCTACTTGTACATTGAAGATGGTGTCTGCTCTGCCACTGCCAGGTCGACCAACGTTCCGCATAACGCTGAATCCAGGCTCGGCAATCACGCGGGGGGTGTCAACCTGTCGGAAACAGTAACTCATAATATCACATCTCATACCTCCTGTATCCACCATCACCTTCCAGGTCCCTTCTTCGACTGCAACACTCACAGGGCAAGTCTCCAATCCCTAGGGTCTCTTCATGATGTTCATGGGAGCCATCATCTGTCGGGTCGTCCACTGGTCCTTACTGAGAACACACACGAGAACAAAACAAAATTCCGCCAAGAAACATTTGGCTAACTTAGGGATAAGTTTCATGAGCCTGTAATGTCCATAGCCGCCTATATCCATTAGCCTGGTTTGGACCGAAGATGGCACTAGAACCTTTGTACATACCTCACATACCTCTGGCGTCTGGGGAATCTCTGGCCGGTTCAGTATACATTGTACTTTGCCATACCGCAAGTACTCATCCGCCTTCACTCCAGACTCTTGGGTATTCGTGGGTGCTTGTACATGAGGCCTCTCTTCTTGCTCAGTCGCTTCTGCCACCATAACCTCATGTTTCTCGTCGGGAGAAGAATCAGGAGACTCTGCTAGAATGCTGTCAACCTGTTGGTGAGAGGAAGGATTAAACATGTTAAGTAGTTGTCCGTCTGCCTGTACCTGGATATTACCATTTCCTGCTGTTACTTCGGGCCTTGCTGTTCCGGCTGGCTTGTCCACAACCTCGAGATCATCGTAGTCCCAACCTGTCACCAAGTCGTTGGCTAGTATCACGTCAATCCCAGCTATAGGCAAGGTATCAACTACTGCCAACGCACATGTGTGGCTGAAGTAAGGCGAGTCTAGATGTACCGGCACTAAGGGAGCAACGTACCGCGTCCTAGGAAACCCAACCAGGACAACCTTTTGTCTTCGTCCACACTCACTCCCTCGGGTAATGAGTTTCTCACGATCAGGGACTGGGCTGCTCCACTATCTCTGAGCACTACAACTGATCTACCAGTATGATCACTCGATACATACCCGCCTGCAGTGTGAGGGGCAAACAATCTTGGTCCTTCTTGACTAGTCATCAGAGACTGGGTTCCCTCTGGTGGTGTCGCACAGCCCATCAACATCACCTCCCTACGTGGGCCGCTACCTCTTCTGCCTCGGCATATAGCATCTACATGCCCTTTCTGCCCACAAGTCCAGCACACCATATTCCTCCTCGGACTACGGTGTTTCGGACTGTTAGGACTAGTCCTTCGAGGGCTACTTGGGGGCGTCTTCACAGCGCTTTGTGGGACGGGTCTCTCCTCTTCCTGACGAGGCTTGCCAAACAGACGTGGGTAATTCCTCGGGACATACTTAGTGGAAGACCTATGCGTTAAGACGTACTCTTCAGCCATCGTGGCTGCTGCACTTAAGGTCTCTACCTGTTGTTCTTCTAAGTACGTCTTTAGATTCCCTGCCAGGCAGTCTTTGAAGTCCTCTAACAGTATGAGCTGCTCGAGGTCTTCTTTGGTCTCCACCTTCCGAGAGGCACACCACTCCTGGAAAAGCCGTTCCTTGATGGTCGCGAATTCGGTGAACGTGTGCTCCGAGGTCTTTTTCAGATTTCTAAACTTCTGCCTGTAAGCCTCAGGTACCAATTGGTAAGCCATGAGCACTACCTTCTTCACCTTGTCGTAATTGCCGGAGTCATCAAGGGACAACGTGGAGTAGGCGATTTCGGCCTTCCCAGTCAAGACGGACTGTATCATGATGGCCCAATTCTCCTTTGGCCACTCCAAAGAGGCCGCAACCTTCTCGAAGGCTGCGAAGAACTTCTAAACTTCCTTCTCGTTGAACTTCGGGACCATTTTGATGTTCCTTACCTGATCGAAACTACATGTTTCCATTGTTTGCCTCCGACCACCTAATCGCAATACTTCTAGCTCATGTTGTCTCTCTTTTTCCTCTCTTTCTCGTCGTTCTTGCCTGTCTCGCTCTTCTCTTTCTCTTTCTCGTTCTTCTCTTTCTCGTTTCTCTTCTCTTTCTCGCTCTTCTCTTTCCCGTTTCTCTTCTCTTTCTCGCTCTTCTCTTTCTCGTTTCTCTTCTCTTTCTCGCTCTTCTCTTTTTCTTTCTCTATCTAGTTCTAAACACCTCATCTCTAATTCTTTATCTTGTCTCTCTCTTTCCATTTCTAATTTCTTCCATTCTATCTCGCGATTTATTTCCAAGGCACGCATTTTGACAGTTAGAAAGCTTATATTCAGCTCACCTGCATCACTGTCAATGTCACTGCCCTTATCTTCCTTTTCAGCAGAAGCTACTTCCTCACTTTCTTTTGTAATTTGTGCCTCGCTTCCCTGTTTCTCCTCGGCCTTCAAATGCCGGTGAACCTTGGACAAGATCTCCACACGGGAATCACTGGCATGTATCTTTATCTCCAGAAAGGCACTCACTAACACAAGTTCTTGTTTCCCCAGATATTTTAATCTGGCAAGACAGTCCTTGTTCAGAAAGGCGTGAACATCGTCCAGATCGTCGATGGTTGCTTTTTCTGCCATTCTTAGATGGATCACTAGCACTTAACACACTGCTTCACTTTAGCACTTAATCGCACCTAGCACCGCACTTGCTACTGTTGCGCGTAATCACACCGGGCTCGCACAGGACGTACAATGTCCTAATAATTACTCACAGGGGGAATTATTTACAGGGGATTGCGCTACATCACCCCCCCTGTCAAACATACTTGACAAGTGGTCGGATCCCGCTGGGGATGCCAATTATGTTACGGCCCTGTCGAGACGTAACCGGGTTCTTTTCTGGTGTTATTAGAACTTGGGAATCCGGCCCCAAGTTAGTAGAGGCTTTCAAGGGATGTGTTCCGTAACGCAAGTTGAATTAAAGGGGGAGGGATACAAATGCTCTGATTTATATATATATATTCTCACCACCACCATATAAATAAATAACAATCACACGGGGTATATCATACACGATTATGTACAATGACTTGTCTTCCTCCAAAGACACAGGATGCTCCACTGTGCGCACTCTCTGGGTAGGCCTGTTTCCTCCTTGCATGGCCCACGATGAATCCTCTTGGCTTCTCTTGGAGAATCTACCCTGGCCACAGGCCAGCCAAATCACAGTCCCACTGAGTGCTCCGTCGTGGAGGCCTTCAACCACAATCCAGCCTGTAACTGGCAGGTTCCGATCAGCTCCGCTGTGTAGGCCACTCCACGACCAATACTAGGGTTGCGAGCACTAGGCAGAAGCCTCGTGTGATCCCGCTGATCACCCTCCTCTCTAAGTACCACAGTGGCTAGTCTCTTCCACCAGCCAGCCCCGGATAAGGCGATTCCTGATACTGCCACGTCACAGGCAGGCTAACACTCTTAACAGTGTTTGCCCGGGGGAGACTCACAGCTTCTTCAGAGCAAACTCATGGAGAGACTTTGGCTGCCTTGGGTAGACTGATCCATCGTCCAATACAGCAGTCCCAGGTCGACTCTGTAATCAGACACGTAAAAAATACTGGGGACACTGCATGGGGGTCACGAGGAAACATCACTTACTAGCTTAGACAGAATCGTCTACCTATTTACTCCATAGATGGCGTTCATTGTCATTGACCACCTCACCAGAGGTCAGCAGCGGCTATGTTATGAGCTAATTAAGATAGGAAACCAGCCCCTGTGGCCGGTATATCCCGTCCTCGCTAGATGGCGTTGTCCATGTTGCGGGGTTTTCGGTTGGCGATTCACAGATGGCGCTGATTTCATGGCTCCGTGCTCTGACACTGGATTCGGGTCCGTAACAGTCACATATAAATAGGATAATGACAGCAGCGTACTCTACACTGGCAAAATTTAGAACATCATTCAGAATCCTAAGTAAGGAGGCATTTAGGGCGCTTTTCATATACCATATATTAGGGACAGGGAGGGTATTCACCCCATACCCTCCCTGTCCCTCCCCCTTCACTGGAACCCCAGCCCCTCATCCCAGTATCCTCTGAGACCGTGTTATACATCTCACAGGTCCTCACACCCATGGAATAGCCTCCCCCACCAGCAGAACACTCACCAAGGAGGCGATTTGAGAAGGGACAAAAGAATGTGAGCCTCAAAGTGATGTACACTAACATAGATGGAATTACAAATAAAGCAAATGAGCTTGGAGAATGGGTACTAGAGGAAAACCCAGACATAATGGCCCTCACAGAAACAAAGCTCAAGAAAACGATAACAAACGCAGTGTTCCCACAGGACTATTATGTTATGAGGAAAGAGAGGGAAGGAAGAGGTGGGGGTGGTGTAGCTCTGCTGGGAAGAAAAGGCTGGGATTTTGAGGAGATGGATATTCAGGGCTGTGAAGGTTTCAGTGACTACATAGCAGGTACCGTAACAAATGGAGGGAAAAAAATTATAGTCGTAGTAATATATAATCCACCACCAAATGACAGAAGACCTAGACAGGAATATGATAGAAACAACATGGCCACTATTAACATAATAGAAAGAGCAGCTTCTGTTGCTAGCAGGAATGGATCTGGACTACTAATTATGGGAGACTTCAACCATGGGAAGATAGATTGGAAGAATAGAGACCCGCATGGAGGACCAGAAACATGGAGAGCTAAGCTGCTGGACGTGGCAACAAGAAACTTTCCAAGCCAGCACATCAAAGAACCAACAAGAATGAGAGGAGAAGATGAACCAGCAATGCTTGATTTGATATTTACCCTAAATGAGTGGGATATAAGGGAAGTCAAGATGGAAGCACCCTTGGGAATGAGTGACCACAGTGTATTGAACTTTGAGTGCCTGGTAGAGCTAGGACTTATCTCCCCCAAAAAAGAACTAGGAATCAAAAGGCTGGCATACCGAAAGGGGAATTATCAACAGATGAGAAGTTTCCTAAGTGAAATACCTTGGGACACAGACCTCAGAGATAAGTCTGTACAGGGTATGATGGACTATGTTACCCAAAAGTGTCAGGAGGCAGTAAACAGGTTCATCCCGGCCCAAAGGGAAAAATCCGAGAAGCAACAGAAGAATCCATGGTATAATGGGGCATGTATGGAAGCGAAGAAACTAAACAAAACGGCGTGGAGGAACTTCCGGAATAACAGAACACCGGAAAGCAGAGAGAGATACCAGAGAACCAGGAATGAGTACGTCAGGGTGAGAAGAGAAGCAGAGAAATGTTTTGAAAATGATATAGCAAACAAAGTGAAGACCGAACCAAAGCTACTCCACAGTCACATCAGAAGGAAAACAACAGTGAAAGAACAGGTAATGAAACTTCGAACAGGCGAGGACAGGTATACAGAGAATGACAGAGAGGTGTGTGAAGAACACAATAAGAGGTTCCAGGAGGTCTTCACAATAGAACAAGGTGAGGTCACTGTGCTAGGAGAAAGGGAGGTAAACCAGGCGGCCTTGGAAGAGTTCGAAATTACGAGAGAGGAGGTCAAGAAATACCTGCTGGATCTGGATGTTAGAAAGGCTGTTGGTCCAGATGGGATCTCACCATGGATACTGAAAGAGTGTGCAGAGGCACTTTGCTTGCCACTCTCCATAGTGTATAGTAAGTCACTGGACACGGGAGACCTACCAGAAATATGGAAGACGGCGAATGTGGTCCCAATATACAAAAAGGGCGACAGGCAAGAGGCACTGAACTACAGACCAGTGCCCTTGACTTGTATACCATGCAAGGTGATGGAGAAGATCGTGAGAAAAACCTGGTAACACATCTGGAGAGAAGAGACTTCGTGACAAATCACCAACATGGGTTCAGGGAGGGTAAATCTTGCCTTACAGGCTATTGATAGAATTTTACGATCAGGTGACAAAGATTAAGCAACAAAAGAGAGGGTTGGGCAGACTGAATTTTCTTGGATTGTCAGAAAGCCTTTGACACAGTACCGCATAAGAGGCTGGCACATAAGCTGGAGAGACAGGCAGGGGTAGCTGGTAAGGTGCTCAAGTGGATAAGGGAGTATCTAAGCAATAGGAAGCAGAGAGTTTCGGTGAGGGGTTAGACCTCTGATTGGCGTGAAGTCACCAGTGGAGTCCCACAGGGCTCTGTACTCGGTCCTATCTTGTTTCTGATATATGTAAATGATCTCCCGGAGGGTATCGATTCATTTCTCTCAATGTTTGCGGACGATGCTAAAATTATGAGAAGGATTAAAACAGAAGAGGACTGTTTGAGGCTTCAAGAAGACCTAGACAAGCTGAAGGAATGGTCGAACAAATGGTTCTTAGAGTTTAACCCAACCAAATGTAATGTAATGAAGATAGGTGTAGGGAGCAGGAGGCCAGATACACGGTATCATCTGGGAGAGGAAATTCTTCAGGAGTCAGAGAAGGAAAAAGACTTGGGGGTTGATATCACGCCAGACCTGTCTTCTGCAGCACATATCAAGCGGATAACATCAGCGGCATATGCCAGGCTGGCCAACATACGAACGGCATTCAGAAACTTGTGTAAAGAATCATTCAGAACTTTGTATACCACATATGTCAGGCCAATCCTGGAGTATGCAGCCCCAGCATGGAGTCCATATCTAGTCAAGGATAAGACTAAACTGGAAAAGGTTCAAAGGTTTGCCACCAGACTAGTACCCGAGCTGAGAGGTATGAGCTACGAGGAGAGACTACGAGAATTAAACCTCACTTCGCTGGAAGACAGAAGAGTAAGGGGGTACATGATCACCACATTCAAGATTCTGAAGGGAATTGATAGGGTAGATAAAGACAGTCTATTTAACACAAGGGGAACACGCACAAGGGGACACAGGTGGAAACTGAGTGCCCAAATGAGCCACAGAGATATTAGAAAGAACTTTTTTAGTGTCAGAGTGGTTGACAAATGGAATGCATTAGGAAGTGATGTGGTGGAGGCTGACTCCATACAGAGTTTCAAGTGTAGATATGATAGAGCCCAATAGGCTCAGGAACCTGTACACCTGTTGATTGACGGTTGAGAGGCGGGACCAAAGAGCCAGAGCTCAACCCCCGCAAACACAACTAGGTGAGTACACTGCCTACGTGAGGCCAGTCTTAGAGTATGCCGCCTCATCATGGAGTCCCCATCTGAAGAAGCATATAATGAAACTGGAAAAGGTTCAGAGGTTTGCAACGAGACTCGTCCCAGAGCTACGAGGGATGGAGTATGAGGAGAGCCTGAGGGAACTGTGCCTTACGACACTAGAAAGAAGAAGGGAGAGGGGGGACATGATAGGAACGTATAAGATACTCAGAGGGATTGACAGAGTGGACATAGACGAAATGTTCACACGGAATAGTAACAGAACGAGGGGACATGGATGGAAGCTTGAAACTCAGATGAGTCACAGAGATGTTAGGAAGTTTCCTTTTAGCGTGAGAGTAGTGGGAAAATGGAATGAACTTCAGGAGCAGGTTGTGGAAGCAAATACTATTCATAATTTTAAAACCAGGTATGATAGGGAAATGGGACAGGAGTCATTGCTGTAAACAACTGATGCTCGAAAGGCGGGATCCAAGAGTCAATGCTCGATCCTGCAGACACAACTAGGTGAGTACACACACATAACATAAGAATGGCCATTAGGAACTTGTTTAAGGAATCTTTCAGAACATTATGTACCACATATGTCAGACCAATCCTCGTGTATGCAGCTCCAGCATGGACTCCATATCTAGTCAAGCATAAGACTAAACTGGAAAAGGTTCAAAGGTTTGCCACAAGACTAGTACCAGAACTGAGGGGTTTGAGCTACGAGGAGAGACTACGGGAATTAAACCTCACGACACTAGGAGACAGAAGAGTTAGAGGGGACATGATCACCACATACAAGATATGTGGTGATCATGTCCCCTCTAGTGTCATATCTTCAAGTGTAGATATGATATAGCCCAGTTGGCTCAGGAACCTGTACACCTGTTGATGGACGGTTGAGAGGGGGGACCAAATAGCCAGAGCTCAACCCCAACAAGCACTATTAGGTAAGTACAATTAGGCAATTAGGTAATTAGGTAATTTGGTAAGTACACATACACACACACACACACACAGGTTTTAAGGTTGGGCTGGTACAACAAGGACAGAAACCGACTTGTAAAGGTGGTGTTTACAAACGAAACCACGAAGGAGGAAATTCTCGAAAGGAAGAGTCAACTGCAGCATGTGGAGGGATACAAGAAAGTTTTCCTGCAGAGGGACAGGACGAAGGAGAGAGAGAGCCAGGGCAGCAGAGGCAAGGAGGAAGCGCAGGGAGGGAGAAGTAAACCAGGAAATCACAGCCCCCAACACAACAGTCCTAGAGACAAGAGGCGAACCCAAAACCAGCATCCCAGCAACACCAGAGGGAAGGGCAACCCCACCATCCCCCTCTGCATAGAAACCCTCCCTTCCCCTCACCCTACCTGCCCTCACCCAACCCTCCCTCCCCCCCCACCCCATTCTTACCCTGTCATCCCTTTCCCATTCCCATCATGTCCCCCCTCCCCCTTCATTCCATACCCTCCCTATCCCTCCTTCCCCCTCACCCCGTATCCTCCATGTCCCCCCTATCCCTCCTTCCCCCTCACCCCGTATCCTCCATGTCCCCCCTATCTCCTTAACCCACACCCTACCTGTCCCCCCTTCCATGAAACCCTCACCCCTCACCCCTCACCCCAAACTCCCCTGAAACGCTGCAAACCACCTCACAGATCATCTCACCCACTGAAAAGCTTCCCACACCAGGAGAATGCTCGCCAAGAAAGGGACCAGAAAATGAACTGAAGAAAGTGAGCTTCAAGGCAATGTATACTAACGTAGATGGAATTACTATTAAAACAAGTGAACTCGGAGAATGGGTACTAGAAGAAAACCCAGACAGAATAGCACTCACAGAAACAAAGCTAACAAACACCATAACAAACGCAGTGTTTCCACAGGGCTACTATGTAGTGAGGAAAGAGAGAGAAGGGAGAGGAGGAGGAGGTGGTGTAGCTTTGCTACTAAGTGAAGGTTGGAGTTTCGAAGAGATGGTAATTCAGAACTGTGAAGGTTTCAGTGACTACATATCAGGCACCATAGCAACTGGAGGACAGAAAATTATAGTAGTAGTCATATATAACCCCCCACCAAATGTCAGAAGACCCAGACAGGAATATGATAGAAACAACTTGGCCACCATCAAAATAATAGAGAGAACAGCTTCTGTGGCTAGCAGGAACGGATCCAGGCTACTAATCATGGGAGACTTCAACCATGGAAAGATAGATTGGGGGAACAGAGACCCACATGGAGGCCCAGACACATGGAGAGCTAAGCTGCTGGATGTGGCAACAAGACACTTTCTAAGTCAACACGTCAAGGGACCGACAAGAACGAGAGGAGGGAATAAACCAGACTTGCTTGATCTGATATTAACCCTAAATGAGTCGGATATAAGGGAAGTTAAGTTGGAAGCTCCCTTGGGAATGAGTGATCATAGTGTATTGAGCTTTGAGTACTGGTTGAGCTAGGAATTATCACTCCCAAAAAAGAACTGGGAAACAAAGGGCTGGCGTACCGAAAGGAAAACTGAGGAGATGAATAAATTCCTATGGGATATACATTGGGACACAGAACTCGGAACCAAGTCCGTACAAGACATGATGGACTATGTCACCCAAAAATGTCAGGAGGCTGTAAGCAGGTTTGTCTCAGCCCAACAGGAAATAACAGAGAAGCAAAGGAAGAATCCGTGGTTTAATAGGGAATGTATGCAAGCAAAGGAGCTGAACAAAAGGGCATGGAGGAACTTCCGTAATAACAGAACACCAGAAAGTAGAGAGAGATACCAGAGAACCAGGAACGAGTATGTTAGTGTGAGAAGAGCAGCTGAGAAAAGGTATGAAAATGATATAGCTAATAAAGCCAAGACCGAACCAAAGCTACTACACAGTCACATCAGGAGGAAGACAACAGTGAAGGCACCGGTGATGAAACTTAGGGTGGGCGAGGACAGGTACACAGAGAATGACAAAGAGGCGTGTGAAGAACTCAACAAAAGGTTCCAGGAGGTCTTTACAATAGAACAGGGAGAAGTCACGGCGCTAGGAGAGGTGGCAGCAAACCAGGTGACCTTAGAACGGTTCGAAATTACAAGAGATGAGGTCAAGAAGCACCTATTGAAGCTGGATGTGAGAAAAGCTGTTGGGCCGGATGGAATCTCACCATGGGTATTGAAAGAGTGTGCAGGAGCACTTTGCTCGCCACTATCCATAGTGTATAGTAGGTCACTGGAAACGGGAGACCTACCAGAAGTATGGAAGACTGCTAATGTAGTACCAATATTTAAAAAGGGTGACAGACAAAAGGCACTGAACTACAGGCCAGTGTCCTTAACTTGTATACCATGCAAGGTGATGGAGAAGATTGTGAGAAAAAACCTAGTAACACATCTGGAGAGAAGAGACTTCGTGACAACCCATCAACATGGGTTCAGGGAGGGTAAATCTTGCCTTACAGGCTTGATAGAATTCTATGATCAGGTGACAAAGTGTGAGATTTTTTTTTCTTTGACAGGTTATCAAAAGAATTAAGTCCTATTGATGTTACGTTAATCGTAACTACCTCGCAAGAGAGGCAGACCATAAACAGCAAGAGCTGCCAGTGGCAGATATTTAATCTTAAAGCCTAAGATCATAGGACCGCGGGAGCAAACCGCCAGGCGAAACCACTCGGGTAACACCTGTCACTTAGGTCGCTGGCTCCTCCTAGTTTGACAACTAATAATGGGTAGCCGACGGATTCTCACTTCTTATTTATAGAAGTGTGGTGCTGTGCAATGGACTCGAGCTTTAGATACAGACTTAATATGAGCATAAGCAGGCAAAGCGTTGCAGAACATGAAATGTGGGGCAGTAATGTTGGAAGGTTTGACGTAAACGACCGTTTTCTATAACAAAACAATTTATTCACAAAACAAGAACTAAAACTACTACACAGTGAATTTACGTTACTTTACGTTACTCCAGTGGCACATTCAAGAACAGCTAATCAACAGCCTGATGGACCCACGGTATCCTTATCCCGTCGTCGCTGACTGACTAATGATACTAACTGAACACAGTGGTGCCCACTGGTGACGCAAGCTTGCAATCAATATTGTCACGGCTTCACGGTGACCAATACTATAATCACAAAGACTTGACTGGCGCTCGCTGCCCTCAACGAGGTACCAAGTAACAAGGCGGTTAATCCAAGAATGATAACCCCTTATAAAAATCTTACGTTAACGCTTGTCTCTCAGGACAATCAACAACAAAAGTTACTCTAATTGAATTTAAACAATTACGTTAATACACACGTGTCTCAACGACACTTAAATGGCAGCAATAACTCGTACATCAATTAATTACATCAACTTGAAAGTCAAGCATTCGGTGAGTAATTCCCAATTAATTACTGAATACAACAGCCTATTAATTCAGACGAGTATTGATAAAGCCTACTGTCTCAACTGACAGTTCTCTACCGGTCTTACGACAAGATTACCTTAACGAAGGTAGACTACTGTACCGCACAAGTTTACAACACTCCGTGTAAACAACAACATCAACACCTGGTGAATTCACTAAGTGGCGGTTACTAATTATCTTTAATTAGCTACGAGTGCTTAATCACTCTGTCCGCAGACAGATCTGATCAGTCCAACGAATTACAGCAGCTTAATTACAGCGCAATTGACTCCGATCATAACAGACCGTCAACCCTTTACGTTAATCACTCAATTAACGACAGCTCGTTAAATCGTTAACACTACGTTAGTCTTCACTTGACAATTCCTCCACTGCGTGAACTTCACTGTGACTGTTGCCTTTACACGTCCCTACGTTAATCACAACAATGTTCAACGAACAAGTGACCTCGTTAAGTAAATCGTGACCCCCGGTGACGTTAACTGACTTTAATTCTCCCAATCCACTGCGTGAACTTCAACAATTCCTCCACTGCGTGAACTTCACTGTGACTGTTGCCTTTACACGTCCCTACGTTAATCACAACAATGTTCAACGAACAAGTGACCTCGTTAAGTAAATCGTGACCCCCGGTGACGTTAACTGACTTTAATTCTCCCGGAATCCTTCACAGTACACAACGCCTTCCACCAAGGACAAACTTGTCTACGGTTTACACACGGTACAACACAGTACATCACAGTGTACAACACAGTACATCCTTGCCACTCACGGCAAAACTTGTAAATGACTTCCCCCAGTAAATTATCCACCAATAATTCACACTTTACCACAACACAACAGTAAAATTTATAACCAAGGGAAATCTCCCTGTTACCACTTTTCACTGCTGAAAAAGGGAATCAAATTACAGGAATACATACGCGGCACAGAAAAAATAGAAGCAAATAACTAACTTTACTCTACCTCTGAATGTGTCACTAGGTGTCTTCACACACGTCAAAATCACAGTTGGGCCCAACCTCAACTTGATGACGGCAAACAGGGTAGACTCACACGTCTCCAATTCCCATTCACCTCACCAGGTGGTCACAGGGACAAAGGACAGATGGAACACTGGGGGCGAACCCAGCTTCAGAGTTTTATTACCCAAACGGAAACAGTGTACTTACATCAATCATGCGGGCCCGCAACCTTCTCGCACTCACACATACACGTCAATCACACTCCCACTGCTGCTGCTGGATAATGACATAGGCGTCCTCACTTCCTACACGTGGTCAGGTGGAGCACAGGGTCCTAGACCACGGGGTTAGCTCTACACACAGAGACCAGGGTGGCGCAGACACAACAGCTTAGGCAGGCCAGGGTGCGCGCACAACAGCAGAGATGCGGTACCTCGCCCTTCCACTTGAAATGGTACCCCAGGATACGACGGTACACTTTGTTACACGGTACACGAGACCCGAGACGGAGTCCTTCACTGTTCCTCAGAATTAGAACTTTTTAAGGTTTCTCTCATAACACTGAAACCTTCTCTAGCACGTCTCACAACAGTACCTTCAAACACAGATACGGTAGACGGCGGATATCATTTTCGTAGCCCGATAACTAACGCCTCACTCAGTCCAGTTGCTCTAAGATGGCGTCCCACAATTACGCGGCTAGATGACAAGTTCACACGGTTCGGTACAAGCACCTTTCTGATTACCGGATTTTTACGCACGGCACACGGGAAGATAGCAAGATGGTAGGTGTGATTTGAGTAACGTTGCATGCGGTATTTCCCGATGCTTGGCCTAGCACGGGAAATTACGTCCTCAGACAGCAACGTCCTAGGTAAGAATGTCTTTTCCCGCCAACACTATGCCTGGGGTACCATGCGGTACCCCTCAGCGTCTTGGCCAATCACGGTTCAGCATTCCTGAGGCCCAAGAGTCCTTGGCCAATGGCGTACATACCTCATGACGCTACCCCCTCCCACACGAGGTGGACACGTGATAGGGGGGGGGTCTACGGCCGTTAACCCCCCCCCCATACCTCCCTCTCTACACTTGACTTGTACAAAATTTCCCTGAAATCAACTCCCTCCTGTAATTTCCTTCACAGCCCTGATGCAGCGATCAGAATGACATCAATGGCTAGCAAATGTCATGGGCTGTCCAACGACACCCAACACGACTGTGGAAAAGTTATATTCAGAAAGTTGAATCACGGTGCACATCACTGGTGCACTATGCAATTTCGTACTTAATTCAGTGCACGAGAGAGCAGGGAAAATATGTCCCCTGACACAAAGATTAAGCAAGAAAGAGAAGGATGGGCGAACTGCATTTTTTTGGACTGTCGGAAAGCCTTTGACACAGAACCCCATAAAAGGTTGATGCATAAGCTGGAGAAACAGGCAGGAGTAACTGGTAGGGCGCTCCAGTGGATAAGGGAGCTTCCTGCTTCCTATTGCTTCCTAAGCAATAGGAAGCAGAGAGTTATAGTGAGGGGTGAGACATCAGAATGGCGTGAAGTCACCAGTGGAGTCCCACAGGGCTCTGTGCTTGGACCTATCCTGTTTCTGATATACGTAAATGATCTCCCAGAGGGTATAGACTCATTCCTCTCAATGTTTGCTGACGACGCCAAAATTATGAGAAGGATTAAGACAGAGGAGGACAGCTTGAGGCTTCAAGAAGACCTGGACAAGCTGCAGGAATGGTCGAACAAATGGATGTTAGAGTTTAACCCAAGCAAATGTAATGTAATGAAGATAGGGGTAGGAAGCAGGAGACCAGATACAAGGTATCACTTGGGAGATGAAATACTTCAAGAGTCAGAGAGAGAGACAGTCCTGGGGGTTGATATCACGCCAGACCTGTCCCCTGAAGCTCATATCAAGAGGATAACATCAGCAGCATATGCCAGGTTGGCTAACATAAGAACGGCCTTTAGAAACTTGCGTAAGGAATCTTTCAGAATATTATATACCACATATGTCAGACCAATCCTGGAGTATGCGGCTCCAGCATGGAGTCCATATCTAGTCAAACATAAGACTAAACTATAAAAGGTTAAAAGGTTTGCCACGAGACTAGTACCTGAGCTGATCAGGAACCTGTACACCTGTTGATTGACGGTTGAGAGGCGGGACCAAAGAGCCAGAGCTCAACCCCCGCAAGCACAACTAGGTGAGTACACACACACACATACACAGCCCGAACTCGGGCTGGCAAACGCAGGAGGACAATCGCAGCTGGAACAAACACAGAGGATGGGGGGGAACAGGAAGACTGGATGAAGGAAGTACTCCAGCAAATGCGGAATGAATTCAGTGAAGGACTGAGGGTAATGAGGGAGATAGTAGAAAACCTGCAAGATGATCTAAGGGCAGCAAAGGAGGAGATAAGATGCCTAAAGGAGACTCTTCCACAATACCAGACACAAACCGTACCTCAGGGAGATGGGAATGCTACTGTGGAGGGGATCACCACAACCCAGATCTCATTTGCTGAAATGCTTAAAAAGAGCCCTGAAGCTAGGTCTGCAGTTAAGGAAGTTGCCATGGAAGTGGCTTCCTCTCAGGAAGCAGCTAGATGTACTAGCCGGCTGATAGAGAGAAGAGCTGTAGTAGTAGCAGGCATTAAAGAGCAAACAGGGACCAGCCCAAAGGAGCAGAGAGACAAGGACAAAAATGCAGTTACCGAGATCCTTAAAGAGGTAAGGATGGAGGGAACTGACCAAAATGTTGAAAAGGTTTTCAGGCTTGGAAAGTTCAACAAGGACAGAGACCGAATGATAAAGGTGGTATTCATGAGCGAAATCACGAAAGAGGAACTGTTAGCAAGGAAGTGCTGTCTAGCAAATGTAGAGAAGTTCAAAAAAGTATTCCTGCAGAAGGATATGACAAGGGAAGAGAGAATACGGGCAGCAGATGCGAGGAAGGAGATCAGGGAGAGAGAAAGGATTAAGAGTACCACAACCCAGAACCCTACAATCCCAGAGGGAAGTGGAGAACCCTCCTCAAACAGTGCAATAGCCACAGGGATTGGGGCATCACCCCACATCCTACCCAACAGACACCCAACCTGACCCATCCCCTGTCAGCCCCCCACTAAGTACCCACCTAGGGCACCCTACCCCCACCCACCCCCCTCCTCCCACTCACCCCCCTCCCTCCACTCACCCCTCTCCCCAGGACCTCCCATCCCCCAAGCCCTCCCTTCTCCCACATGCCTTCCCGTCTCTCCCACCCTCAAGCCCTCCCTTCTCCCATGCCCCCCTAAGCCCCTCACTCTCCCCCACTCCACCTAAGTCTTCACCTCTCCCCTACTCCCCTAAACCCTCCCCTCTTCCTCACCCACCTCTGCCCTCCTTTTTCCCCCACGCCCCCCAAGTCCTCCACCCTTTTCTCCCCCCCCCCCATCTCCCTTATTCCCCAAAGCCTTTCCTCCCCCCATGCTTCCCCAACCCTCCCTCTCTCACCCCCCAACCCTCCCCCCTCTCACTCTCTCCCCCAACCCTCTCACTCTCCCCCCCTACCCTACCCCTCTTACCCACCCCCCCCTTACCCTCCCCCTCTCCCCACCACCCCCTTTTCCCCTCCCAAGCCCTCCCTCCTCCACCAATCTCCCCGTGCCAGGTCCCCCCAGCTCTCACTCACCCCAGATTCCAAAGGTCCCCCCCAGAGAAGAAGCAGAAGAGAGTCAGTTTCAGGGTGATGTACTCGAACATAGATGTGATCACAAGCAAGACAAGTGAACTAAGGGAAAGAGCACAAGAAGTGAATCCAGATGTAATCGGACTCACTGAAACCAAACTCTCTGGAATCATAACGAATGGCGTGTTTCCCCAGGAGTACACAGTAATAAGGAAAGAGAGGGAAGGTAGAGGAGAAGGCGGAGTGGCCCTACTCATGAGAAAGAAATGGAGTTTTAACGAGATGGCCATCCCGGGCTGTGAGGAGTTCAGAGACTACATAGCAGGCACCATGACAATGGGAGGACCAAGAATAGTAGTAGCAGTAATATACAACCCTCCACCAAATGACAGAAGACCCAGTCAAGAGTATGAAAACAACAACATAGCAGTTAACACTATAATTGAGAGGGCAGCCTCTGCTGCCTGTAGAAATAGATCCCACCTGCTCATCATGGGCGACTTCAATCACGGATGGATTGACTGGGAGAACAAGGAACCGCATGGAGGCGAGGATACGTGGAGAGCCAAACTATTGGAGGTGGTGACAAGCAACTTTTTAACCCAGCATGTCGGAGAACCCACAAGGATGAGAGGCAATGACGAACCAGCGAGACTCGTCCTAGTCTTCACTCTGAACGACTCAGACATAAGAAAAATCGGTTTTGAGGACCCAGTAGGAATGAGCGACCACAGTGTACTGGTGTTTGAGTATTTGATTGAAGAAGGGTTATTGAACTTGAGGATGGATACCGAAACCAAAAGGTTAGCATACCGAAAGGGAAACTATGAGGGGATAAGAAAATTCCTAACAGATATAGCATGGGAAACAGAGCTCAGGGGAAAGACGGCCCAAGATATGATGGACTACATCACACAGAAGTGCAAATACGTAGCAAACAAGTTTGTCCCAGCCCAAAAGGAAAACAGAGAAATGAAAATGAGAAACCCATGGTTTAATCAGAGATGTAGGCTAGCTAAGCAGCAAAGTAAAAGGTCATGGAGAAACTATAGGAATAACAGGACACTGGAGAGCAGAAAAAGATACCAGAATGCCAGGAATGAATATGTCAAAATGAGAAGAGAGGCAGAAAGACAATACGAAAATGACATCGCAAGCAAGGCAAAGACTCAGCCTAAATTGTTGCGTAGCCACATCAGGAGAAAAACAACAGTAAAGGAACAGGTTATGAAATTAAGGATAGGGGCAGAAGGATTCACTACAAATGACAAGGAAGTGTGTGAGGAATTGAATACGAAATTCCAGGAGGTCTTCACCTTAGAGCAAGGAGAAATTCCAGAGGTAAGTGAGGGAATAGCTAACCAGGAACCACTGGAAGCGTTTTAGATTACCAGCGGGGAAGTAAGGAAGTGTTTACTAGAGTTGGATGTGACAAAGGCTATAGGCCCAGATGGAATCTCCCCTTGGGTTCTAAAGGAAGGAGCAAGAGAACTGTGCCTACCACTCTCCATAGTGTATAACAAATCACTAGCAACAGGGGAACTGCCAGATATGTGGAAAGCAGCTAACGTAGTCCCGATATACAAGAAAGGGGATAGACAGGCGGCACTGAACTACAGGGCAGTGTCCCTAACCTGCATACCATGCAAGCTGATGGAGAAGATTGTGCGAAAAAAACTAGTGGAACATAGGAACTTTGTAACACAACATCAACATGGGTTCAGGGATGGCAGGTCCTGCCTCACAGGGTTACTTGAATTCTACGACCAGGCAACAAAAATAAGGCAAGAAAGAGAAGGGTGGGCAGACTGCATATTTCTCGATTGTCAGAAAGCCTTTGATACAGTGCCACACAAGAGGCTAGTGCGAAAGTTGGAGATGCAGGCTGAAGTGAAAGGGAAGGTACTCCGGTGGATAGAGGAGTACCTAAGCAACAGGAGACAACGAGTCTGTGTGAGGGGTGAGGTCTCAGATTGGCGAGACGTTACAAGTGGAGTCCCGCAGGGGTCAGTCCTTGGACCTATACTGTTTCTGGTATATGTAAATGATCTCCCAGAGGGTATAGATTCGTTCCTCTCAATGTTTGCCGACGATGCAAAAATTATGAGGAGGATTGAAACAGAGGATGATAGTAGGAGGCTACAAGATGACCTAGATAGACTGAGTGAATGGTCCAACAAATGGCTGTTGAAGTTCAACCCGAGTAAATGCAAAGTAATGAATCTAGGCAGTGGAAACAGGAGGTCAAACACAGGATTCCGAATAGGAGATGAAGTACTTAATGAAACAGACAGAGAGAAAGATCAAGGAGTTGTTATCACACCAAACCTGTCTCCTGAAGCCCACATAAAGAGACTAACGTCTGCGGCATATGCGAGGCTGGCTAACATCAGAACGGCGTTCAGGAACCTGTGTAAGGAATCATTCAGAATCTTGTACACCACATAAGTAAGACCAATCCTGGAGTATGCGGCCCCAGCATGGAGCCCGTACCTTGTCAAGCACAAGATGAAGCTGGAAAAAGTCCAAAGGTATGCTACTAGAATAGTCCCAGAGCTAAGAGGCATGAGTTATGAGGAAAGGCTGCGGGAAATGTACCTTACGACACTGGAAGACAGAAGAGTAAGGAGTGACATGATCACAACCTACAAAATCCTCAGGGGAATCGACCGGGTAAACAAGGATGAACTATTCAACACTGGAGGGACGCGAACAAGTGGACACAGGTGGAAGCTGAGTACCCAAATGAGCCACAGAGACATTAGAAATAACTTTTTCAGTGTCAGAGTACTTAGTAAATGGAATGCACTAGGAAGTGATGTGGTGGAGGCTGACTCCATACACAGTTTCAAATGTAGATATGATAGAGCCCAGTAGGCTCAGGAATCTGTACACCTGTTGAATGACGGTTGAGAGGCGGGACCAAAGAGTCAAAGCTCAACCCCTGCAAGCACAATTTGGTGAGTACACACACACACACACACACACAAACACACACACACACACACACACACACATGGAGAAACACATGGAGGCATGGAGAAACTATAGGAATAACAGGACACTGGAGAGCAGAGAAAGGTACCAGAATGCCAGGAATGAATATGTTAGGATGAGAAGAGAGGCAGAAAGACAATACGAAAATGACATCGCAAGCAAGGCAAAGACTCAGCCTAAATTGCTGCATAGCCACATCAGGAGAAAAACAACAGTAAAGGAACAGGTTATGAAATTAAGGTTAGGGGCAGAAGGATTCACTACAAACGACAAGGAAGTGTGTGAGGAACTGAATAAGAAATTCCAGGTCTTCACCTTGGAGCAAGGAGAAATCCCAGAGATAAGAGAGGGAATAGCTAACCAGGAACCACTGGAAGAGTTTGAGATTACCAGCGGGGAAGTAAGGAAGTGTTTACTAGAATTGGATGTGACAAAGGCTATAGGTCCAGATGGAATCTCCCCTTGGATACTAACGGAAGGAGCAGAAGAACTGTGCCTCCCGCTCTCCATGGTGTATAACAAATCACTGGCAACAGGGGAACTGCCAGAAATTTGGAAAGCAGCTAACGTAGTCCCGATATACAAGAAAGGGGATAGACAGGAGGCACTGAATTACAGACCAGTGTCCCTAACCTGCATACCATGCAAGTTGATGGAGAAGATTGTGCGAAGAAAGCTAGTGGAACATCTGGAGCGAAAGAACTTTGTAACACAGCATCAACATGGATTCAGGGATGGCAGGTCCTGCCTCACAGGGTTACTTGAATTCTACGACCAGGCAACAAAAATAAGGCAAGAAAGAGAAGGGTGGGCAGACTGCATATTTTTGGATTGTCAGAAAGCCTTTGACACAGTGCCACACAAGAGGCTAGTGAAAAAACTGGAGATGCAGGCTGGAGTGAAAGGGAAGGTACTCCGTTGGATACAGGAATGCCTAAGTAACAGGAGACAACGAGTCAGTGTGAGGGGTGAGGTCTCAGATTGGCGAGACGTTACGAGTGGAGTACCGCAGGGGTCAGTCCTTGGACCTATACTGTTTCTGATATATGTAAATGATCTTCCAGAGGGTATAGAATCGTTTCTCTCAATGTTTGCCGATGATGCAAAAATTATGAGGAGGATTGAGACTGAGGACGATAGTAGGAGGCTAGAAGATGACCTAGACAGACTGAGTGAATGGTCCAACAAATGGCTGTTGAAGTTCAACCCGAGTAAATGCAAAGTAATGAAACTAGGTGGTGGAAATAGGAGGCCAAACACAGGATACAGAATAGGGGATGAAGTACTTAATGAAACGAACAGAGAGAAAGATCTAGGAGTTGATATCACACCAAACCTGTCTCCTGAAGCCCACATAAAAAGAATAACGTCTGCGGCATATGCGAGGCTGGCTAACATCAGAACAGCGTTCAGGAACCTGTGTAAGGAATCATTCAGAATCTTGTACACCACATATGTAAGACCAATCCTGGAGTATGCGGCCCCAGCATGGAGCCCGTACCTTGCCAAGCACAAGACGAAGCTGGAAAAAGTCCAAAGGTATGCTGCTAGACTAGTCCCAGAACTAACAGGCATGAGTTGTGAGGAAAGGCTGCGGGAAATGCACCTTACGACACTGGAAGACAGAAGAGTAAGGGGAGACATGATCACAACCTACAAAATCCTCAGAGGAATCGACAGGGTAAACAAGGATAAACTATTCAACACTGGTGGGACGCGAACAACGGGACACAGGTGGAAACTGAGTACTCACATGAGCCACAGAGACGTTAGAAGGAACTTTTTCAGTGTCAGAGTAGTTAACGGATGGAATGCATTAGGCAGTGATGTGGTGGAGGCTGACTCCATACACAATTTCAAATGTAGATATGATAGAGCCCAGTAGGCTCAGGAATCTGTGCACCTGTTGATTGACGGTTGAGAGGCGGGACCAAAGAGCCAAAGCTCAACCCCCGCAAGCACAATTAAGTGAGTACACACACACACACACACACGCACACACACACACACACACACACACACACACACACACACACACACACACACACACACACACACACACACACACACACACACACACACACACACACACACACCCACACCCACCCACCCACACACACACACACACACACGAGGGGCCTCGTAGCCTGGTGGATAGAGCGCAGGACTCGTAATTCTGTGGCGCGGGTTCGATTCCCGCACGAGGCAGAAACAAATGGGCAAAGTTTCTTTCACCCTAAGTGCCCCTGTTACCTAGCAGTAAAAAGGTACCTGGGTGTTAGTCAGCTGTCACGGGCTGCTTCCTGGGGTGTGTGTGGGTGTGTGGTGTGGGAGAAAAAAAAAAAAAAAAAAAAGGAGTTAGTAAACAGTTGATTGACAGTTGGGAGGCGGGCCGAAAGAGCGAAGCTCAGCCCCCCGTAAAAACACAACTAGTAATCACACACACACACACACACACACACACACACACACACACACACACACACACACACACACACACACACACACACACACACACACACACACACACACAGGCAGGTGTAGCTGGTAAGGTGCTCCAGTGGATAAGGGAGTATCTAAGCAATAGGAAGCAGAGAGTTACGGTGAGGGGTGAGACCTCCGATTGGCGTGAAGTCACCAGTGGAGTCCCACAGGGCTCTGTACTCGGTCCTATCTTGTTTCTGATATATGTAAATGATCTCCCGGAGGGTATCGATTCATTTCTCTCAATGTTTGCGGACGATGCTAAAATTATGAGAAGGATTAAAACAGAAGAGGACTGTTTGAGGCTTCAAGAAGACCTAGACAAGCTGAAGGAATGGTCGAACAAATGGTTGTTAGAGTTTAACCCAACCAAATGTAATGTAATGAAGATAGGTGTAGGGAGCAGGAGGCCAGATACAAGGTATCATCTGGGAGAGGAATTCTTCAGGAGTCAGAGAAGGAAAAAGACTTGGGGGTTGATATCACGCCAGACCTGTCTCCTGCAGCACATATCAAGCGGATAACATCAGCGGCATATGCCAGGCTGGCCAACATACGAATGGCATTCAGAAACTTGTGTAAAGAATCATTCAGAACTTTGTATACCACATATGTCAGGCCAATCCTGGAGTATGCAGCCCCAGCATGGAGTCCATATCTAGTCAAGGATATGACTAAACTGGAAAAGGTTCAAAGGTTTGCCACCAGACTAGTACCCGAGCTGAGAGGTATGAGCTACGAGGAGAGACTACGGGAATTAAACCTCACTTCGCTGGAAGACAGAAGAGTTAGGGGGGACATGATCACCACATTCAAGATTCTGAAGGGGATTGATAGGGTAGATAAAGACAGTCTATTTAACACAAGGGGAACACGCACAAGGGGACACAGGTGGAAACTGAGTGCCCAAATGAGCCACAGAGATATTAGAAAGAACTTTTTTAGTGTCAGAGTGGTTGACAAATGGAATGCATTAGGAAGTGATGTGGTGGAGGCTGACTCCATACACAGTTTCAAGTGTAGATATGACAGAGCCCGATAGGCTCAGGAATCTGTACACCTGTTGATTGACGGTTGAGAGGCGGGACCAAAGAGCCAGAGCTCAACCCCCGCAAACACAACTAGGTGAGTACAACTAGGTGAGTACACACACACACACACACACACACACACACACACACACACACACACACACACACACACACACACACACACACACACACACATACACACACACACACATGGGGATGGGGTATGAGGAGCGCCTGAGGGAATTGTGCCTTACGACACTAGAAAGAAGAAGGGAGAGGGGGGACATGATAGGAACGTATAAGATACTCAGAGGGATTGACAGAGTGGACATAGATGAAATGTTCACACGGAATAGTAACAGAACGAGGGGACATGGATGGAAGCTTGAAACTCAGATGAGTCACAGAGATGTTAGGAAGTTTTCTTTTAGCGTGAGAGTAGTGGGAAAATGGAATGCACTTCAGGAACAAGTTGTGGAAGCAAATACTATTCATAATTTTAAAACCAGGTATGATAGGGAAATGGGACAGGAGTCATTGCTGTAAACAACAGATGCTCGAAAGGCGGGATCCAAGAGTCAATGCTCGATCCTGTAGACACAACTCGGTGAGTACAACTCGGTGAGTACACACACACACACACACACACACACACACACACACACACACACACACACACACACACACACACATCCACCCACCCACCCACACACCCACACACACCCATACACACCCACACACCCACACACACACACACACCACACACACACACACACACACACACACACACACACACACACACACACACACACACACACACACTTTTTTGCATTTTTTTGGACTGTCGGAAAGCCTTTGACACAGTACCCCATAAAAGGTTGATGCATAAGCTGGAGAAAGAGGCAGGAGTAACTGGTAGGGCACAACAGTGGATAAGGGAGTACCTAAACATTAGGAAGCAGAGAGTTACAGTAAGGGGTGAGACCTCAGACTGGCGCGAAGTCACCAGTGGAGTCCCACAGGGCTCTGTACTTGGACCTATCCTGTTTCTGATATACGTAAATGATCTCCCAGAGGGTATAGACTCATTCCTCTCAATGTTTGCTGACGACGCCAAAATTATGAGAAGGATTAAGACAGAGGAGGACAGCTTGAGGCTTCAAGAAGACCTGGACAAGCTGCAGGAATGGTCGAACAAATGGCTGTTAGAGTTTAATCCAAACAAATGTAATGTAATGAAGATAGGGGTAGGAAGCAGGAGACCAGATACAAGGTATCACTTGGGAGATGAAATACTTCAAGAGTCCGAGAGAGAGAAAGACCTGGGGGTTGATATCACGCCAGACCTCTTCCCTGAAGCTCATATCAAGAGGATAACAGCAGCAGCATATGCCAGGTTGGCGAACATAAGAACGGCCTTTAGAAACTTGTGAAAGGAATCTTTCAGAACATTATATACCACATATGTCAGACCAATCCTGTAGTATGCGGCACCAGCATGGAGTCCATATCTAGTCAAGCATAAGACTAAAATGGAAAAGGTTCAAAGGTTTGCCACCAGACTAGTACCCGAGCTGAGAGGTATGAGCTACGAGGAGAGACTGCGGGAATTAAACCTCACATCGTTGGAAGACAGAAGAGTTGGAAGGGACATGATCACCACATTCTAGATTCTCAAGGGAATCGACAGGGTTCATAAAGACAGGCTATTCAACCCAAGGGGCACACGCACTAGGGGACACAGGTGGAAACTGAGTGCCCAAATGAGCCACAGAGATATTAGAAAGAACTTTTTTAGTGTCAGAGTGGTTGACAAATGGAATGCATTAGGAAGCAATGTGGTGGAGGCTGACTCCATACACAGTTTCAAGTGTATATATGATTCAGCTTAATAGGCTCAGGAACCTGTACACCTGTTGATTGACGGTTGAGAGGCGGGACCAAAGAGCCAGAGCTCAACCCCCGCAAACACACCTAGGTGAGTACACCCACACCCACCCACCCACACCCACAACCCACACCCACCCAAGAGGCACTGAACTACAAGCCAGTGTCCTTGACTTGTATACCATGCAAGGTGATGGAGAAGATCGCGAGAAAAAACCTGGTAACACATGTGGAGAGAAGGGACTTCGTGACAAATCGCCAACATGGGTTCAGGGAGGGTAAATCTTGCCTTACAGGCTTGATAGGATTCTACGATCAGGTGACAAAGATTAAGCAAGAAAGAGAGGGCTGGGCGGACTGCATTTTCTTGGATTGTCGGAAAGCTTTTGACATAGTACCGCATAAGAGGCTGGTACATAAGCTGGAGAGACAAGCAGGTGTAGCTGGTAAGGTGCTCCAGTGGATAAGTGAGTACCCAAGCAATAGGAAGCAGAGAGTTACGGTGAGGGGTGAGACCTCTGATTGGCGCTAAGTCACCAGTGAAGTCCCACAGGATTCTGTACTCGGTCCTATCTTGTTTCTGATATATGTAAATGATCTCCCGGAGGGTATCGATTCTTTTCTCTCAATGTTTGCGGACGATGCCAAAATTATGAGAAGCATTACAACAGAAGAAGACTGTTTGAGGCTTCAAGAAGACCTAGAAAAGCTGAAAGAATGGTGGAACAAATGATTGTTAGAGTTTAACCCAACCAAATGTAATGTGATGAAGATAGGTGTAGGGAGCAGGAGGCCAGATGCAAGGTATCATCTGGGAGAGGAAATTCTTCAGGAGTCAGAGAAAGAAAAAAACTTGGGGGTTGATATCACGCCAGACCTGTCTCCTGCAGCACATAACAAGAGGATAACATCAGCGGCATATGCCAGGCTGGCCAACATACGAACGGCATCCAGAAACTTGTGTAAAGAATCATTCAGAACTTTGTATACCACATATGTCAGGCCAATCCTGGAGTACACACACACGCACACACACCCACCCACAAACACACACACACACACACACACACACACACACACACACACACACACACACACACACACACACACACACACACACACACACATCACACATACACACACACACACACACACAAAACCACACACACACACACACACACACACACACACACACACACACACACACACACACACACACACACACACACACACACACACACACACACACACACACAAATAAGGCAAGAAAGAGAAGGGTGGGCAGACTGCATATTTTTGGATTGTCAGAAAGCCTTTGATACAGTGCCACACAAGAGGCTAGTGCGAAAGTTGGAGATGCAGGCTGGAGTGAGAGGGAAGGTACTCCGGTGGATAGAGGAGTACCTAAGCAGCAGGAGACAACGAGTCTGTGTGAGGGGTGAGGTCTCAGATTGGCGAGACGTCACAAGTGGAGTCCCGCAGGGGTCAGTCCTTGGACCTATACTGTTTCTGGTATATGTAAATGATCTCCCAGAGGGTATAGATTCGTTCCTCTCAATGTTTGCCGACGATGCAAAAATTATGAGGAGGATTGAAACAGAGGATGATAGTAGGAGGCTACAAGATGACCTGGATAGACTGAGTGAATGGTCCAACAAATAGCTGTTGAAGTTCAACCCGAGTAAATGCAAAGTAATGAAACTAGGCAGTGGAAACAGGAGGCCAGGCACAGGATACAGAATAGGAGATGAAGTACTTAATGAAATAGACAGAGAGAAAGATCTAGGAGTTGATATCACACCAAACCTGTCTCCTGAAGCCCACATAAAGAGAATAACGTCTACGGCATATGCGAGGCTGGCTAACATCAGAACGGCGTTCAGGAACCTGTGTAAGGAATCATTCAGAATCTTGTACACCACATATGTAAGACCAATCCTGGAGTATGCGGCCCCAGCATGGAGCCCGTACCTTGTCAAGCACAAGACGAAGCTGGAAAAAGTCCAAAGGTATGCTACTAGACTAGTCCCAGAACTAAGAGGCATGAGTTATGAGGAAAGGCTGCGGGAAATGCACCTTACGACACTGGAAGACAGAAGAGTAAGGGGGGACATGATCACAACCTACAAAATCCTCAGGGGAATCGACCGGGTAAACAAGGATGAGCTATTCAACACTGGTGGGACGCGAACAAGGGGACACAGGGGGAAGCTGAGTACCCAAATGAGCCACAGAGACGTTAGAAAGAACTTTTTCAGTGTCAGAGTAGTTAGTAAATGGAATGCATTAGGAAGTGATGTGGTGGAGGCTGACTCCATACACAGTTTCAAATGTAGATATGATAGAGCCCAATAGGCTCAGGAATCTGTACACCAGTTGATTGACGGTTGAGAGGCGGGACCAAAGAGCCAGAGCTCAACCCCCGCAAGCACAATTAGGTGAGTACAATTAGGTGAGTACACACACACACACACACACATGAATTACGAGGAAAGGCTGCGGGAAATGCACCTTACGACACTGGAAGACAGAAGAGTATCAGATCAGAAAACAGAAGTAGTTCCAGATGGTCTTCACCTTAGAACAGGGAGAGATTCCAGAGATAAGAGAGGGAATAGTTAACCAGGAACCACTGGAAGAGTTTGAGATTACCAGTGGGGAAGTAAAGAAGTGTTTACTACAGTTGGATGTGACAAAGGCTATTGGCCTAGATGGAATTTCCTCTTGGATACTAAGGGAAGGAGCAGAAGCACTGTGCCTGCCACTCTCCATAGTGTATAACAAATCACTGGCAACAGGGGAACTGCCAGAAATTTGGAAGGCAGCTGACGGAGTTCCAATATACAAGAAAGGGGATAGGCAGGAGGCACTGAACTACAGGCCAGTGTCCCTAATCTGCATACCATGTAAGCTGATGGAGAAGACTGTGCGAAGAAACCTAGTGGAACATCTGGAGCGGCAGTGATGATTAGACAGTGATGTGGTGGAGGCTGACTCCATACACAGTTTCAAATGTAGATATGATAGAGCTCAGTAGGCTCAGGAACCTGTACACCAGCTGATTGACAGTTTAGAGGCGGGACGAAAGACCCAAAGCTCAACCCCTGCAAGCACAACTAGGTGAGTACAGCTAGGTGAGTACACATGTTCTTATGTTGGCTGCTTATGTTCTTCTGCTGCTTTGTGGACATTTGGTCCAGCTTCTGCACAGGCCCGGGGTCTTGAAGTGGGTAGAGTAATTGTGTATTAGCTGGTTATTGATTGCTGGTCTGGATTTCCTGAAATGCGGTGCTTCTCTGATGTCTAATCTTCTATTGTCATTGTATCTATCAATTATTTCTGTGTTGGTCATCAAAGTATCCCTTTTCGATCATTTCATTGTGTGTGGCGATTATATGTTCCTTGATAGAGCCCTGTTCTTTGTGCATTGTTAAACTCCTAGAGAGATCAACATGACCCATAGCAACTCCTGTTAACACTAACTCCTGTTGCTCCCGTGCACTATCGAGTCCTTAACCTATTAAAGAAAGTTTCTGTTATGTGTAGGGCAGAAGAGAAACAAATTTGATCTCTTGCATTATTATGAACAACAAAAAACAATGATGTCATAGTTATACGTTACATGACTTTCTCTTTACAATTCATATAAACAAAAGAGTATCTGCTCAAAACATGCTACACCTAACCTATGTATTATATAATCCCTCGAAACCTTAATCGTAACATTTTCATTTTCTTTCTTTCTTTTCTTTCAAGATCTTTTCAATTTTAGTTTTTGTTAAGGAAATACTTTTGCGAGTTCCTGTAATAACTATATAATGGGCAACGCTTCCTTTTGGTGGCACGGTCACCCGGACATTATACTCCTGGTGAAGACCCTTAATGGCTTGTCCTCCTGGACCAATTATTAGTCTGTGCAGACGGCAGTGTAGAGAATAAACCTCTTCCACGGTCTCCTCCACCCACGAAGCCCCGACTGATGTGTTAACATACTTGCCTCCATGATACTTATTATAACACCGCCTGGACATTGTCACGGATCTTCCTAACACAGTAGTTACGTCAGTGGTAATCCCAACCTTGAAGTTGTAAGCGTGAAATCACCGGCTTGTATAGTCTGTAGACGAGATGTGGCTAATATAGTTAGGTACGAACTGTTCTGAACATGAGGGGGATACAGGAGAAAAGGAGGAATCCCCAGCTCCATTTAAAACTTCGACCCAAATATCACAGTAACAAGATTATCACGAATAACCGAACTCAATTACGGGCTCACTATAGCCCGTGCTACATGGATATTACGGGCTCACTATAGCCCGTGCTACATGGATATTACGGGCTCACTATAGCCCGTGCTACATGGATATTACGGGCTCACTATAGTCCGTGCTACATGGATATTACGGGGTCACTATAGCCCGTGCTACATGGATATTACGGGCTCACTATAGCCCGTGCTACATGGATATTACGGGCTCACTATAGCCCGTGCTACATGGATATTACGGGCTCACTATAGTCCGTGCTACATGGATATTACGGGGTCACTATAGCCGTGCTACATGGATATTACGGGCTCACTATAGCCCGTGCTACATTGATATTACGGGGTCACTATAGCCCGTGCTACATGGATATTACGGGCTCACTATAGCCCGTGCTACATGGATATTACGGGGTCACTATAGCCCGTGCTAAATGGATATTTAGTTCTGAATAGCTGAATCTAAAACAACATGTTGTGAGCTCAGAACATGTCAACAGATATCTCTATCTATAACAGACGAGGCGGGACGGGGTGAAATATGGGGAGGTTGTGTGAGGGAAGGTGGTGAAGGGTAGGGAATGAAGGAGGGAATTATCAGGAGAAAGCGCCAGGCAATTATGCCTATATTGCACTTGGAATGGGTCATAATAGGGAAGGGAAGAGTAGGGAGGGAGGGGAAGAGAATGGTCAGGAAGGTGGTGAATGGTAAGGAAGGTGGTGAATGTTAGGGGAGGTGGTGAATGGTAGGGAAGGTGTTGACCAGACCACACACTAGAAGTTGAAGGGATGACGAGGTTTCGGTCCGTCCTGGACCATTCTCAAGTCGATTGTGACTTGACAGCCACGTTATTGTGACTCATCGCCTGCATAGGGAAGGTGGTGAATGGTCAGGAAGGTGGTGAATGGTAGGGGAGGTGGTGAATGGTAGGGAAGGTGGTGAATGGTAGGGAAGGTGGTGAATGGTAGGGAAGGTGGTGAGTGGTAGGGAAGGTGGTGAATAGTAGGGAAGGTGGTGAATGGTAGGTAAGGTGGTGAATGGTAGGGGAGGTGGTGAATTGTAGGGAAGGTGGTGAATGGTAGGGAAGGTGGTGAATTGTAGAGAAGATGGTGAATGGTAGGGAAGGTGGTGAATTGAAGGGAAGGTGGTGAATTGTAGAGAAGGTGGTGAATTGTAGGGAAGGTGGTGAATTGTAGAGAAGGTGGTGAATTGTAGGGAAGGTGGGGAATTGTAGGGAAGGTGGGGAATTGTAGGGAAGGTGGTGAATTGTAGGGAAGGTGGTGAATGGTAGGGGAGGTGGTGAATGGTAGGGGAGGTGGTGAATTGTAGGGAAGGTGGGGAATTGTAGGGAAGGTGGTGAATTGTAGAGAATTTGGTGAATTGTAGAGAAGATGGTGAATTGTAGGGAATGTGGTGAATTGTAGAGAAGATGGTGAATTGTAGGGAAGGTGGTGAATGGTAGGGGAGGTGGTGAATTGTAGAGAAGATGGTGAATTGTAGAGAAGGTGGTGAATGGTAGGGGAGGTGGTGAATGGTAGGGGATGTGGTGAATTGTAGGGAAGGTGGGGAATTGTAGGGAAGGTGGTGAATTGTAGGGAAGGTGGTGAATTGTAGGGAAGGTGGGGAATTGTAGGGAAGGTGGCGAATTGTAGGGAAGGTGGTGAATTGTAGGAAAGGTGGGGAATTGTAGAGAAGATGGTGAATTGTAAGGAAGGTGGTGAACTGTAGAGAAGATGGTGAATTGTAGAGAAGGTGGGGAATTGTAGAGAAGGTGGTGAATTGTAGAGAAGGTGGTGAATTGTAGAGAAGGTGGTGAATTGTAGAGAAGGTGGTGAATTGTAGAGAAGGTGGTGAATTGTAGGGAAGGTGGTGAACTGTAGAGAAGATGGTGAATTGTAGAGAAGGTGGTGAATTGTAGAGAAGGTGGTGAATTGTAGAGAAGGTGGTGAATTGTAGAGAAGATGGTGAATTGTAGGGAATGTGGTGAATTGTAGAGAAGATGGTGAACGGCAGGGAAGGTGGTGAATGGTAGGGGAGGTGGTGAATTGTAGAGAAGGTGGGGAACAGTAGGGGAGGTGGTGAATTTTGGAGAAGGTGGTAAATTGTAGGGAATGTGGTGAATTGTAGGGAAGGGGGTGAATTGTAGGGAAGATGGTGAATTGTAGAGAAGATGGTGAATTGTAGGGAAGGTGGTGAATTGTAGAGAAGGTGGGGAACAGTAGGGGTAGTGGTGAATTTTGGAGAAGGTAGTAAATTGTAGGGAATGTGGTGAATTGTAGGGAAGATGGTGAATTGTAGGGAAGGTGGTGAACGTTAGGGGAGGTGGTGAATTGTAGAGAAGATGGTGAATTGTAGAGAAGGTGGTGAATGGTAGGGGAGGTGGTGAATTGTAGGGAAGGTGGTGAATTGTAGGGAAGGTGGTGAATTGTAGAGAAGGAGTTGAATTGTAGGGAAGGTGGTGAATTGTAGGGAAGGTGGTGAATTGTAGAGAAGGAGTTGAATTGTAGGGAAGGTGGTGAATTGTAGGGAAGGTGGTGAATTGTAGGGAAGGTGTTGAATTGTAGGGAAGGTAGTGAATTGTAGGGAAGGTGGTGAATTGTAGGGAAGGTGGTGAATTGAAGGGAAGGTCGGGAATTGTAGGGAAGGTGGTGAATTGTAGGGAAGGTGGTGAATTTTGGAGAAGGTGGTAAATTGTAGGGAATGAGGTGAATTGTAGGGAAGGTGGTGAATTGTAGGGAAGATGGTGAATTGTAGAGAAGGTGGTGAATGGTAGGGGAGGTGGTGAATGGTAGGGGAGGTGGGGAATTGTAGAGAAGATGGTGAATTGTAAAGAAGGTGGTGAATTGTAGAGAAGGTGGTGAATTGTAGGGAAGGTGGTGAATTGTAGGGAAGGTGGTGAATAGTAGGGAAGGTGGTGAATTGTAGGGAAGATGTTGAATTGTAGGGAAGGTGGGGAATTGTAGAGAAGATGTTGAATTGTAGGGAAGGTGGTGAATTGTAGGGAAGGTGGTGAATTGTAGGGAAGGAGTTGAATTTTAGGGAAGGTGGTGAATTGTAGGGAAGGTGGTGAATTGTAGGGAAGGTGGTGAATTGTAGAGAAGGTGGGGAATTGTAGGGAAGGTGGTGAATTGTAGGGAAGGTGGTGAATTGTAGGGAAGGTGGTGAATAGTAGGGAAGGTGGTGAATAGTAGAGAAGGTGGTGAATTGTACAGAAGATGGTGAATTGTAGAGAAGGTGGTTAATTGTAGGGAAGGTGGTGAATTGTAGAGAAGGTGGTTAATTGTAGGGAAGGTGGTGAATTGTAGAGAAGGTGGGGAATTGTAGGGAAGGTGGTGAATTGTAGGGAAGGTGGTGAATTGTAGGGAAGGTGGTGAATTGTAGGGAAGGTCGGGAATTGTAGGGAAGGTCGGGAATTGTAGGGAAGGTGAGGAATAGTAGCGAAGGTGGGGAATTGTAGGGAAGGTGGTGAATGGTAGGGAAGGTGGTGAATAGTAGGGAAGGTGGTGAATGGTAGGGGAGGTGGTGAATGGTAGGGACGGTGGTGAATGGTAGGGAAGGTGGTGAATGGTCAGGAAGGTGGTGAATTGTAGGGAAGGTGGTGAATTGTAGAGAAGATGGTGAATGGTAGGGAAGGTGGTGAATTGTAGGGAAGGTGGTGAATTGTAGAGAAGGTGGTGAATTGTAGGGAAGGTGGTGAATTCTAGAGAAGGTGGTGAATTGTAGGGAAGGTGGGGAATTGTAGGGAAGGTGGGGAATTGTAGGGAAGGTGGTGAATTGTAGGGAAGGTGGTGAATGGTAGGGGAGGTGGTGAATGGTAGGGGAGGTGGTGAATTGTAGGGAAGGTGGGGAATTGTAGGGAAGGTGGTGAATTGTAGAGAATTTGGTGAATTGTAGAGAAGATGGTGAATTGTAGGGAAGGTGGTGAATTGTAGAGAAGATGGTGAATTGTAGGGAAGGTGGTGAATGGTAGGGGAGGTGGTGAATTGTAGAGAAGATGGTGAATTGTAGAGAAGGTGGTGAATGGTAGGGGAGGTGGTGAATGGTAGGGGATGTGGTGAATTGTAGGGAAGGTGGGGAATTGTAGGGAAGGTGGTGAATTGTAGGGAAGGTGGTGAATTGTAGGGAAGGTGGGGAATTGTAGGGAAGGTGGCGAATTGTAGGGAAGGTGGTGAATTGTAGGAAAGGTGGGGAATTGTAGAGAAGATGGTGAATTGTAAGGAAGGTGGTGAACTGTAGAGAAGATGGTGAATTGTAGAGAAGGTGGTGAATTGTAGAGAAGATGGTGAATTGTAGGGAATGTGGTGAATTGTAGAGAAGATGGTGAACGGTAGGGGAGGTGGTGAATGGTAGGGGAGGTGGTGAATTGTAGAGAAGGTGGGGAACAGTAGGGGAGGTGGTGAATTTTGGAGAAGGTGTTAAATTGTAGGGAATGTGGTGAATTGTAGGGAAGGGGGTGAATTGTAGGGAAGATGGTGAATTGTAGAGAAGGTGGTGAATTGTAGAGAAGATGGTGAATTGTAGGGAAGGTGGTGAATTGTAGAGAAGGTGGGGAACAGTAGGGGAAGTGGTGAATTTTGGAGAAGGTAGTAAATTGTAGGGAATGTGGTGAATTGTAGGGAAGATGGTGAATTGTAGGGAAGGTGGTGAACGTTAGGGGAGGTGGTGAATTGTAGAGAAGATGGTGAATTGTAGGGAAGGTGGTGAATTGTAGAGAAGGAGTTTAATTGTAGGGAAGGTGGTGAATTGTAGGGAAGGTGGTGAATTGTAGAGAAGGAGTTGAATTGTAGGGAAGGAGTTGAATTGTAGGGAAGGTGGTGAATTGTAGGGAAGGTGGTGAATTGTAGAGAAGGAGTTGAATTGTAAGGAAGGTGGTGAATTGTAGGGAAGGTGGTGAATTGTAGGGAAGGTGTTGAATTGTAGGGAAGGTAGTGAATTGTAGGGAAGGTGGTGAATTGTAGGGAAGGTGGTGAATTGTAGGGAAGGTGGTGAATTGTAGGGAAGGTGGTGAATTGTAGGGAAGGTCGGGAATTGTAGGGAAGGTGGTGAATTGTAGGGAAGGTGGTGAATTTTGGAGAAGGTGGTAAATTGTAGGGAATGAGGTGAATTGTAGGGAAGGTGGTGAATTGTAGGGAAGATGGTGAATTGTAGAGAAGGTGGTGAATGGTAGGGGAGGTGGTGAATGGTAGGGGAGGTGGGGAATTGTAGAGAAGATGGTGAATTGTAAAGAAGGTGGTGAATTGTAGAGAAGGTGGGGAATTGTAGAGAAGATGTTGAATTGTAGGGAAGGTGGTGAATTGAAGGGAAGGTGGTGAATTGTAGGGAAGGTGGTGAATAGTAGGGAAGGAGTTGAATTTTAGGGAAGGTGGTGAATTGTAGGGAAGGTGGTGAATTGTAGGGAAGGTGGTGAATTGTAGAGAAGGTGGGGAATTGTAGGGAAGGTGGTGAATTGTATGGAAGGTGGTGAATTGTAGGGAAGGTGGGGAATTGTAGGGAAGGTGGTGAATTGTAGGGAAGGTGGTGAATGGTAGGGGAGGTGGTGAATTGTAGAGAAGATGTTGAATTGTAGAGAAGATGGTGAGTTGTAGGGAAGGTGGTGAATAGTAGAGAAGGTGGTGAATTGTACAGAAGATGGTGAATTGTAGAGAAGGTGGTTAATTGTAGGGAAGGTGGTGAATTGTAGAGAAGGTGGTTAATTGTAGGGAAGGTGGTGAATTGTAGAGAAGGTGGGGAATTGTAGGGAAGGTGGTGAATTGTAGGGAAGATGGTGAATTGTAGAGAAGGTGGTTAATTGTAGGGAAGGTGGTGAATTGTAGGGAAGGTGGTGAATTGTAGGGAAGGTGGTGAATTGTAGGGAAGGTTGGGAATTGTAGGGAAGGTCGGGAATTGTAGGGAAGGTGAGGAATAGTAGCGAAGGTGGGGAATTGTAGGGAAGGTGGTGAATGGTAGGGAAGGTGGTGAATAGTAGGGAAGGTGGTGAATGGTAGGGGAGGTGGTGAATGGTAGGGAAGGTGGTGAATGGTAGGGAAGGTGGTGAATGGTCAGGAAGGTGGTGAATTGTAGGGAAGGTGGTGAATTGTAAGGAAGGTGGTGAATTGTAGGGAAGGTCGGGAATTGTAGGGAAGGTCGGGAATTGTAGGGAAGGTGAGGAATAGTAGCGAAGGTGGGGAATTGTAGGGAAGGTGTTGAATGGTAGGGAAGGTGGTGAATAGTAGGGAAGGTGGTGAATGGTAGGGGAGGTGGTGAATGGTAGGGAAGGTGGTGAATGGTAGGGAAGGTGGTAAATGGTCAGGAAGGTGGTGAATTGTAGGGAAGGTGGTGAATTGTAGAGAAGATGGTGAATGGTAGGGAAGGTGGTGAATTGTAGGGAAGGTGGTGAATTGTAGAGAAGGTGGTGAATTGTAGGGAAGGTGGTGAATTCTAGAGAAGGTGGTGAATTGTAGGGAAGGTGGGGAATTGTAGGGAAGGTGGGGAATTGTAGGGAAGGTGGTGAATTGTAGGGAAGGTGGTGAATGGTAGGGGAGGTGGTGAATGGTAGGGGAGGTGGTGAATTGTAGGGAAGGTGGGGAATTGTAGGGAAGGTGGTGAATTGTAGAGAATTTGGTGAATTGTAGAGAAGATGGTGAATTGTAGGGAAGGTGGTGAATTGTAGAGAAGATGGTGAATTGTAGGGAAGGTGGTGAATGGTAGGGGAGGTGGTGAATTGTAGAGAAGATGGTGAATTGTAGAGAAGGTGGTGAATGGTAGGGGAGGTGGTGAATGGTAGGGGATGTGGTGTGTTGTAGGGAAGGTGGGGAATTGTAGGGAAGGTGGTGAATTGTAGGGAAGGTGGTGAATTGTAGGGAAGGTGGGGAATTGTAGGGAAGGTGGCGAATTGTAGGGAAGGTGGTGAATTGTAGGAAAGGTGGGGAATTGTAGAGAAGATGGTGAATTGTAAGGAAGGTGGTGAACTGTAGAGAAGATGGTGAATTGTAGAGAAGGTGGTGAATTGTAGAGAAGATGGTGAATTGTAGGGAATGTGGTGAATTGTAGAGAAGATGGTGAACGGTAGGGGAGGTGGTGAATGGTAGGGGAGGTGGTGAATTGTAGAGAAGGTGGGGAACAGTAGGGGAGGTGGTGAATTTTGGAGAAGGTGGTAAATTGTAGGGAATGTGGTGAATTGTAGGGAAGGGGGTGAATTGTAGGGAAGATGGTGAATTGTAGAGAAGGTGGTGAATTGTAGAGAAGATGGTGAATTGTAGGGAAGGTGGTGAATTGTAGAGAAGGTGGGGAACAGTAGGGGAAGTGGTGAATTTTGGAGAAGGTAGTAAATTGTAGGGAATGTGGTGAATTGTAGGGAAGATGGTGAATTGTAGGGAAGGTGGTGAACGTTAGGGGAGGTGGTGAATTGTAGAGAAGATGGTGAATTGTAGGGAAGGTGGTGAATTGTAGAGAAGGAGTTTAATTGTAGGGAAGGTGGTGAATTGTAGGGAAGGTGGTGAATTGTAGAGAAGGAGTTGAATTGTAGGGAAGGTGGTGAATTGTAGGGAAGGTGGTGAATTGTAGAGAAGGAGTTGAATTGTAGGGAAGGTGGTGAATTGTAGGGAAGGTGGTGAATTGTAGAGAAGGAGTTGAAATGTAGGGAAGGTGGTGAATTGTAGGGAAGGTGTTGAATTGTAGGGAAGGTAGTGAATTGTAGGGAAGGTGGTGAATTGTAGGGAAGGTGGTGAATTGTAGGGAAGGTGGTGAATTGTAGGGAAGGTGGTGAATTGTAGGGAAGGTCGGGAATTGTAGGGAAGGTGGTGAATTGTAGGGAAGGTGGTGAATTTTGGAGAAGGTGGTAAATTGTAGGGAATGAGGTGAATTGTAGGGAAGGTGGTGAATTGTAGGGAAGATGGTGAATTGTAGAGAAGGTGGTGAATGGTAGGGGAGGTGGTGAATGGTAGGGGAGGTGGGGAATTGTAGAGAAGATGGTGAATTGTAAAGAAGGTGGTGAATTGTAGAGAAGGTGGGGAATTGTAGAGAAGATGTTGAATTGTAGGGAAGGTGGTGAATTGAAGGGAAGGTGGTGAATTGTAGGGAAGGTGGTGAATAGTAGGGAAGGAGTTGAATTTTAGGGAAGGTGGTGAATTGTAGGGAAGGTGGTGAATTGTAGGGAAGGTGGTGAATTGTAGAGAAGGTGGGGAATTGTAGGGAAGGTGGTGAATTGTATGGAAGGTGGTGAATTGTAGGGAAGGTGGGGAATTGTAGGGAAGGTGGTGAATTGTAGGGAAGGTGGTGAATGGTAGGGGAGGTGGTGAATTGTAGAGAAGATGTTGAATTGTAGAGAAGATGGTGAGTTGTAGGGAAGGTGGTGAATAGTAGAGAAGGTGGTGAATTGTACAGAAGATGGTGAATTGTAGAGAAGGTGGTTAATTGTAGGGAAGGTGGTGAATTGTAGAGAAGGTGGTTAATTGTAGGGAAGGTGGTGAATTGTAGAGAAGGTGGGGAATTGTAGGGAAGGTGGTGAATTGTAGGGAAGATGGTGAATTGTAGAGAAGGTGGTTAATTGTAGGGAAGGTGGTGAATTGTAGGGAAGGTGGTGAATTGTAGGGAAGGTGGTGAATTGTAGGGAAGGTCGGGAATTGTAGGGAAGGTCGGGAATTGTAGGGAAGGTGAGGAATAGTAGCGAAGGTGATGAATTGTAGGGAAGGTGGTGAATGGTAGGGAAGGTGGTGAATAGTAGGGAAGGTGGTGAATGGTAGGGGAGGTGGTGAATGGTAGGGAAGGTGGTGAATGGTAGGGAAGGTGGTGAATGGTCAGGAAGGTGGTGAATTGTAGGGAAGGTGGTGAATTGTAGAGAAGATGGTGAATGGTAGGGAAGGTGGTGAATTGTAGGGAAGGTGGTGAATTGTAGAGAAGGTGGTGAATTGTAGGGAAGGTGGTGAATTCTAGAGAAGGTGGTGAATTGTAGGGAAGGTGGGGAATTGTAGGGAAGGTGGGGAATTGTAGGGAAGGTGGTGAATTGTAGGGAAGGTGGTGAATGGTAGGGGAGGTGGTGAATGGTAGGGGAGGTGGTGAATTGTAGGGAAGGTGGGGAATTGTAGGGAAGGTGGTGAATTGTAGAGAATTTGGTGAATTGTAGAGAAGATGGTGAATTGTAGGGAATGTGGTGAATTGTAGAGAAGATGGTGAATTGTAGGGAAGGTGGTGAATGATAGGGGAGGTGGTGAATTGTAGAGAAGATGGTGAATTGTAGAGAAGGTGGTGAATGGTAGGGGAGGTGGTGAATGGTAGGGGATGTGGTGAATTGTTGGGAAGGTGGGGAATTGTAGGGAAGGTGGTGAATTGTAGGGAAAGTGGTGAATTGTAGGGAAGGTGGGGAATTGTAGGGAAGGTGGCGAATTGTAGGGAAGGTGGTGAATTGTAGGAAAGGTGGGGAATTGTAGAGAAGATGGTGAATTGTAAGGAAGGTGGTGAACTGTAGAGAAGATGGTGAATTGTAGAGAAGGTGGTGAATTGTAGAGAAGATGGTGAATTGTAGGGAATGTGGTGAATTGTAGAGAAGATGGTGAACGGTAGGGGAGGTGGTGAATGGTAGGGGAGGTGGTGAATTGTAGAGAAGGTGGGGAACAGTAGGGGAGGTGGTGAATTTTGGAGAAGGTGGTAAATTGTAGGGAATGTGGTGAATTGTAGGGAAGGGGGTGAATTGTAGGGAAGATGGTGAATTGTAGAGAAGGTGGTGAATTGTAGAGAAGATGGTGAATTGTAGGGAAGGTGGTGAATTGTAGAGTAGGTGGGGAACAGTAGGGAAAGTGGTGAATTTTGGAGAAGGTAGTAAATTGTAGGGAATGTGGTGAATTGTAGGGAAGATGGTGAATTGTAGGGAAGGTGGTGAACGTTAGGGGAGGTGGTGAATTGTAGAGAAGATGGTGAATTGTAGAGAAGGTGGTGAATGGTAGGGGAGGTGGTGAATTGTAGGGAAGGTGGTGAATTGTAGGGAAGGTGGTGAATTGTAGAGAAGGAGTTGAATTGTAGGGAAGGTGGTGAATTGTAGGGAAGGTGGTGAATTGTAGAGAAGGAGTTGAATTGTAGGGAAGGTGGTGAATTGTAGGGAAGGTGGTGAATTGTAGGGAAGGTGTTGAATTGTAGGGAAGGTAGTGAATTGTAGGGAAGGTGGTGAATTGTAGGGAAGGTGGTGAATTGTAGGGAAGGTGGTGAATTGTAGGGAAGGTGGTGAATTGTAGGGAAGGTCGGGAATTGTAGGGAAGGTGGTGAATTGTAGGGAAGGTGGTGAATTTTGGAGAAGGTGGTAAATTGTAGGGAATGAGGTGAATTGTAGGGAAGGTGGTGAATTGTAGGGAAGATGGTGAATTGTAGAGAAGGTGGTGAATGGTAGGGGAGGTGGTGAATGGTAGGGGAGGTGGGGAATTGTAGGGAAGATGTTGAATTGTAGGGAAGGTGGTGAATTGTAGGGAAGGTGGTGAATTTTAGTGAAGGTGGTGAATTGTAGGGAAGGTGGTGAATAGTAGGGAAGGAGTTGAATTTTAGTGAAGGTGGTGAATTGTAGGGAAGGTGGTGAATTGTAGAGAAGATGGTGAATGGTAGAGAAGGTGGGGAATTGTAGAGAAGATGTTGAATTGTAGGGAAGGTGGTGAATTGTAGGGAAGGTGGTGAATTGTAGGGAAGGTGGTGAATAGTAGGGAAGGAGTTGAATTTTAGTGAAGGTGGTGAATTGTAGGGAAGGTGGTGAATTGTAGGGAAGGTGGTGAATTGTAGAGAAGGTGGGGAATTGTAGGGAAGGTGGTGAATTGTATGGAAGGTGGTGAATTGTAGGGAAGGTGGGGAATTGTAGAGAAGATGTTGAATTGTAGGGAATGTGGTAAATTGTAGAGAAGATGATGAATTGTAGAGAAGGTGGTGAATTGTAGGAAAGGTATTGAATTGTAGAGAAGATGGTGAGTTGTAGGGAAGGTGGTGAATAGTAGAGAAGGTGGTGAATTGTACAGAAGATGGTGAATTGTAGAGAAGGTGGTTAATTGTAGGGAAGGTGGTGAATTGTAGAGAAGGTGGTTAATTGTAGGGAAGGTGGTGAATTGTAGAGAAGGTGGTTAATTGTAGGGAAGGTGGTGAATTGTAGAGAAGGTGGTTAATTGTAGGGAAGGTGGTGAACTGTAGAGAAGGTGGGGAATTGTAGGGAAGGTGGTGAATTGTAGGGAAGATGGTGAATTGTAGAGAAGGTGGTTAATTGTAGGGAAGGTGGTGAATTGTAGGGAAGGTGGTGAATTGTAGGGAAGGTGGTGAATTGTAGGGAAGGTCGGGAATTGTAGGGAAGGTCGGGAATTGTAGGGAAGGTGAGGAATAGTAGCGAAGGTGGGGAATTGTAGGGGATCTTGCGAATAATAGGAAAGGTGGAGAAAGATAGTGAATGTGATGATTGGCCGGGAAGATAATGAATTGTATTAAATGTTGTGAAGGACGGGGAATTTGGTGAATGTTAGGAAAGGTAGTGAATGATAAGGGAGGTGGTGAATGGTAGGGAAGGTTGTGAATGGTATGGCATGGGTGAATGGTAGGAAAGAATGTGAATGGTAAGGAAGGTGGTGAATGATAGGGAAGGTTGTGAACATTAGGGAAGGTGGGGAATGTTAGAGAAGGGGTAAATAGTAGGGAAGGTGGTTAAATGAAGTGAATGTGGTCCTCTTGTGGGTCTTGATATTCCCATATGCGTAACCAGGTTTGTATTTCCCGATAACCTTTGGCAGGTGGAGTCCATATTTCTTGGCGTTCACAGTTTGAATCAACCTGTTTACCATCGTTTTCAATTCCCATACGCATATGGTAATGTCAAGATCCACAAGCCTGGAAACACTCTTCGGCCAATCATCAGCCAGATACCAACACCCACATACAGACTGGCTAAGCGACTTAACTGCCTGCTTAAGTCATGTGTTTTTTGCCTGAAGTCTCCAAAGGAATTCGTTGACCTTCTGCGGGGATCACTGGCCATAGGGATAAGAGCCTCTCTGGATGTGGAGTCGCTGTCAACCAACGTACCTGTGGACAAAACAATTAAGATGATGATGGACATAGTTTATCGTGATCCGGCTTGTACTCCTCATGACATACCAGAGAGCATACTAAGGAAGTTACTCCAAGCTTGAACTAAAGAGGCACCCTTCTTGTGCCCGGATGGGCACATGTATAAGCAAGTAGATGGGGGTCGCCATGGGTTCTTCCCTAGGTGTCCTGTTTGCAAACTTAAACGTGGGTACCATAAAGCAGATGGTCTTAGTTGACACGGACTTGAAACTTGCCATATACTACAGGTACGTTGACGACATATTTATGCAGGTACCTGATGTCAGACGTTTGCAGCAGTTGAAGAAGGCATTCGGGCAAAATTTCAGATACGAGATGGAGAAGGATGGGAGCTGCCCTTTCTAGAAGTAACAGTCGTGGAAAGAAATGGTGGCTTCCACACTGCAGTCTACACTAAGGAAAAAAACATGGGAATGTGCCTTAATGCCAACAGTGACTGCCCAGACAGGTACAAAAGAAGTATTGTCAACTTTTACATCGACCGGGCTTTCACTCATATCACTGGTTGGAAGCAGGTAGATGAAGAACTCTGTAGAGTAAAACAGGCCTTAATCAACAATGGCTTCTCTAACGGTTATGTTGAAGGCATCATTAAAAGATAGGTGAAAAGCCATGCAATCTCTGAAGAGTGAACTAACACAACACTTGAACCCCCCTTTAGACTGTTTTACAGGAACTTCTTTTCGACGGCTCATAAAATGGAGGAACGTGTCCTGAAAAATATTATTAATAAGAACGTTATCCCTACAGACTCAAATCAGAAGATACAATTAACAATTTACAGTCCCCAAGTGTTTAGCTGGAGGGGCTATTTTCTGGGCATAAGAAACAATTGATTTGTATTGATATTGATGATAGGTTAATATAAATGTAATAAATAAAAGAGCAATAATACAAATTAATAATGACACTAATGATTTATAAATATTTGTTCCTAGTAGATAAAACGTGACTATTAAACCAATTAAAAAAGACAGATACATAAAAGAAACAGCACAATTTTTCATTTTCTTACCGACATTTACTTTTTCTGGTGCTATTTCTGTATTCTTATTATTATTTTGCCTATGAGTAGTTGTTATTGGACCCCAGTAAGAATCTTCATATATTCTGTTAGCTGTTCTCAACTCTGCAACATGCGGCTTGGGTTATAACTGAGGCAGTTGTTGAGGATTTACGGTTGTCTTTGTTGATGTGGTTGTTATTAACGAAAGTAGAGTATGTGTCATCGTTTTAAAAAGCTATATTCTTTTATTTTTTTAATTATTCTTAAAAATTCATGAAAAGCCCTATCAATGTTCTGGATGCATGAAAAAGTTTGAACATAACGTGCCTTGAAAACGTACTTGAAAAAACATACAGGTAAAGATCTTTTATTATTAAATATGATTGAAAAAGTAAGATTAATAATTCTAACACGAATTTTCTCAATATTTCTTATGTTTCTTTTCACTGTTTATGGTAATTGAAAAATCAATTCTCCAAAATTCATTTTTATTTCTAGTCTGACACGACACTTGAACGCGTTTTGTAATAACTTATTACATTTTCAAAGATTTTTAGTTTACACACACAACTATAACCTGCAAACACTAAACAGAGTTCTTACTATGCTATGATTTAAACAGCTTTCATTTTACTTTATACCTGCATTTTGGGTGAGGTGATATGTTACAACAGTTTTGGATGAAGTGAACAAAACTTTCAACACAGGACAGAACACGAAACAATGGGTATTAATTGGGTAAATTGAAGATAAGAATGGAAGTAACTGCAAAAAGGCTTATTGGACCATATTTCTTGATGCTTCTATATTGGAGCGGAGTCTTAAAGTGGGTAGAATATAGTTGTGCATTAATTGGCTGTTGATTACTGGTGTTGACTTCTTGATGTGTAGTGCCTCGCAGATGTCAAGCCGCCTGCTATCACTGTATCTATCGATGATTTCTGTGTTGTTTGCTAAGATTTCTCTGGTCATGGTCTGGTTGTGGGAAGAGATTATATGTTCCTTAATGGAGCCCTGTTGCTTATGTATCGTTAATCGCCTGGAAAGAGATGTTGCTGTCTTGCCTATATACTGAGTTCTTTGAGGCTTACAGTCCCCAAATGAGCATTTGAAGGCATAGACGACGTTGGTCTCTTTTAAAGCGTTCTGCTTTGTGTCTGGAGAGATTCTTATGAGTAGGTTGGCCATTTTTTTGGTTTTATAGTAAATCATCAGTTTTATCTTCTGATTTTTGTCTGTATGGATAACGTTTCTATTAACAATATCTTTCAGGACCCTTTCCTCCATTTTATGAGCTGTGGAAAAGAAGTTCCTGTAAAATAGTCTAATAGGGGGAATAGGTGTTGTGTTAGTTGTCTCTTCAGAGGTTGCACGGCGTTTCACCTCCCTTCTTATGATGTCTTCAACGAAACCATTAGAAAAGCCGTTGTTGACTAGGACCTGCCTTACCCTACAGAGTTCGTCATCGACTTACTTCCATCCTGAGCTGTGGCTGAGAGCACGGTCGACATAAGCGTTAACGACACTTCTCTTGTACCTGTCTGGTCAGTCACTGTTGGCATTGAGGCACACTCCTATGTTTGTTTCCTTAGTGTAGACTGCAGTGTGGAAACCTCCGCTCCTTTCCATGACTGTTACATCTAGAAAGGGCAGCTTCCCATTCTTCACCCTCTCGTAAGTGAAACGCAATACAGAATTCTGCTCAAATGCCTCCTTCAGCTCCTGCAGATGTCTGACATCAGGTGCCTGTGTAAAAATGTCGTCAACATACCTGTAGTATATGGCCGGTTTCAAGTTCATGTCGACTAGGACCTTTTGCTCGATGGTACTCATGTAGAAGTTCGCAAACAGGACACCTAGGGGAGAACCCATGGCGACCCCATCTACTTGCTTATACATGTGCCCATCCGGGCTCAAGAAGGGTGCCTCTTTAGTACAAGCTTGGAGTAGTTTCCTTAGAATGTTTTCTGGTATGTCAAGAGGAGTACAGGCCGGATCACGATACACTCTGTCCGCTATCATCCCGATTGTTTCATCCACAGGTACGTTGGTAAACAGTGATTCTACGTTCAACGAGGCTCTTATCCCTGTGGCCTGTGTTCCCACAGTAAGTCAACAAATTCCTTTGGAGACTTCAGGCTGAAGGCGCAAGGGACATAAGGAATCAGCTAGCCGTTGAGTCACTTCGCCAGTCTGTACGTGGGTGTGGGTATCTGACTGATGATAGGCCAAAGTGGGTTTCCAGGCTTATGTGTCTTGACATTTCCATACGCGTATCCAGGTTTATATTCCCCAATAATCTTTGGCAGGTGGAGTCTGGATTTCTTGGCGTTCACAGTTTCGATCAATTTGTTGACCTTTGCTTTCAATTCGGCTGTAGTGTCCTTCGTTACCCTTTGGAATTTTGTTTGGTCAGAGAGAATGAGGTTCATTTTCGCCAGATATTCGTCTTTTTTAAGAATGACGTATATTGGCGACTTGTCACCTCTCCTGACAACTATCTCCTTGTTCTCACGAAGGCTATTAGCTGCCGCTTTGAGCTCGGGGGACAGTATGGTGCTTCTGTAGTTGCCTCGATTCTTTCCTCCTTCCGCAATAAGTTCTGCTTGTAAGGTGTCTTTGGTGGTGACCTTCTTTTGTGTCTCGAGGAGACCTCGGGTATTCGTCAGAACATAACCCCAAAGAGAATGACGACAATTGAAATCACCTAGCGGGAGCACAGGCTCCGGCAAGGAGTCCAGGAGGTGTTTCAGATCAGGAAGAGAAAGCGGGACACTCGGGGGGAGATAAATGAAACAAACTGTGTACCATTTCCCCACAAAGATACGAGCAGCAGAACAATGGAGAGGCAAAGGAAAAAGTAAGGGGACAAAGGGAACATCAGTGCGAATCAAGAGAGCAGAAGAATTAGAAGCCCCAGCAATAGCTGGGGGTCGGGGGAGAGAGGAATAGCCACGAAAACGACCAGGACGAGCACCAAGCATCGGCTCCTGGAGACAGACACAAAGGGGCGAAAACCGCGAAATCAGAAGTTGGACTTCGAGAAAATTGGCGTAATAACTTCGAACGTTCCATTGAAGAATAGACAACGACGAGAAGAGAAAGGACAACAACAGAGAACAAGGAAGAAGCAAAGACGAAAGAGCAATATAGCACGTTAAAGAATATCAGGATTGGGATCAGGGTCAGCAAAGTCAGGGTTAGGGGGCATAGGTAAACTGAGCAAAGACGGAGGGAAGGAAGCGGGAGAACAGACCAGAGAGGGCGGGCGGGGTCCGGAGGAAGAGGAGGAGGAGGAGACAACGGAGAGGAGCAGTGAAGGACAGCAGCAGGAAGAGAGGAAGTAGAAAGAGGGGAGCGCACCTCAGCAAGGGCAGCAACCGAGAGGGAAGTGGGGGCCAAAGAAACCTCCATAGCAGGAACAGGTGGCGCAACCACAGAAATGGGAGGGGAAGGAGCGATAGAGGCAGAAGTAGGGGCCGAGGAAGAAAGCAAAACCTTCTTACCCGCCGAGGAGGAGGAAGGAGAGGAGCCAGGCTTACGCTTCTGACGTAGAGATTGGTGTCCCAGCAACTACGTACTGGGCAACGGATTCTAGCGTCTCAACAGGAGAAGCCGAACGAGAGCACACACGACGGCCGTTTGGAGAGCGATTTTTTTTTTTTTTTTTTTATTATTATTTTCTACCACAGACGTGGCCACACATTTACAATGCTAATCAGCATATATACATTTTCTTCTGTCCTCCATGGACAGGGTTAGAGAAGTGTTAAACATACAGTTCAAGGGTTTATTGAACACTCAACCACAGAAGGTGATTCGGTGCTTTTAAAATGCTAAGCTAACCTACATAGTTAGCTTAGCACTTAGCTTCCCTCGTAAATACATAGATACACAGATTTACGTATGCCCTACATAAAGTATTAGATGTGTCTTTTACATAGTGTCATTAATGTACATTCACAAAGGTGAAATGTAATTCTGATCAGCTTCCATATATGCTTTATACCCATACATATACATACACACACACACATACACATACATATATACACACACACATGCATTCACATACATTTGTCTCATTTACCCGGACAGGGTGAGGTAGCTGATAAAGAAACTAGTGTGCAATTAAGCACTTAATCACTGAAGGTGATGAAGGTGCTTTTACAAGCTCAGGTTATATAGTTACATCACATACATACATTGTATGATTGATACATTACATGGTCAATTTTGGATACAAGTCCAATATATCATCAAGTGTTCCAGTACTCATATAGTAACTACAGAGTTCAGCATACCTTAGCCCAGGAGGGCGAAAGTCAGTCAGTATTGGACACTCTACAATATAATGTTCAAGAGAGTGCATGTTTTCTCTTTCACAAAGTTGACACATTGTGTACTCGACATTTGGGTTTTGAGAAAGCTGCCAGATACGTCTATATCCCAGGCGTATTCTGGCCACTATAACATCACATTGCCGGGTTCTTGTTCTATTAGTCCCATATGTGAATGTCTCCTCACGATATCTATCATAATATTTAATGCTACAACTTTCAGGTCTTTGAGAATTTGTTAGGTCGGTGAGATTTTCATTAGATATTTGTTTAAGTATTCTCTTTGTCACTGCTAATGAAACACCCATATCAATTTCTACCACTGGTTTTCTGCAGGCTGACTTAGCAAGCATATCAACAGTGTCATGCCTTGAGATGCCAACATGTGATGGTATCCATAGGAATTTAATCTCAAATCTGTTTTCTTTGGCAGCTAAAACATTCATTCGAATATCACTGACTATTTTCTGGGTGTCACTACTATGTGCGTTCAATGCCAGGAGTGCACTCTGCGAGTCACAGTATATAAGTCCACTGCCTTTGTCTTTTAAAAATTCAGTGGCAAGGTATATGCCTGCAAGTTCGGTTTGAGTTGTACTTGCCCAGTCATTGACGCGCTTCAGTGCTGTATGTACGAGAGAAGATTGTTCAAATATGTTACATGCACATCCGGTACATCGTCCACCTTCTGGAGAGCGATGGACATCAGCCAGCACTGACAGGCGGTGGGGAGAGTCAAGAGACGGAGGGGAAGAACGGAGGGAGACGAGGAAGACACAGGAGACAAGACAGACCGAGTAGAAAGGAGGGAAATCCCAGACAGAGGACCAAGAGGTGGATCCTTCAGGATAGAACTCAAAGGAACAGAGGAGGGGGCAGTGGGCGTATCAGGGGTCCAAGGCCCGGAAACGGTTGTGAGTCTGAGGAAGGTGGGAAGGATGAGGAGAGGATGAGCGCAACACGTGAGCATAAGAGATATTAGCATAAGGCAGGAGTCGGCGAACCTGGCGCCTCGCCTCAGGAAAACATTAACGCTCCCGGTGCTTCAAGTTGAGGACGGCTGCCTCAAGCTTGTAATGGACACACGCACGGGAGAAGGTAGGATGGGCCTCACCGCAGTTGAGGCAACGAGCTCGGGGAGAAGTGCACTCCAACTTATTGTGACCTTCGCCACCACACAAAGAACAGAGAGAGACAGTCACAGAGCAGCGGAGGGCATCATGCCTAAATCTCCAGCACTTGTTACAGAGCCTAGGAGAAGGAATGTACTCCTGGACAGAGCACCTGGCACCAGCAAGAATGACAGAGGGTGGAAGGGTCCGACCATCAAGGGTAATCTTCACAACCCAAAGGGGTTGACGGCGACGACCACGAGGAGGACGAGTAAACGTGTCCACCTGGAGAACAGAATGGCCCTGGGCATCAAGGATATGTCGAATATCGTCGTGGCAGTCTCGCAGACCTCGAACACCGGTCGCAACATGGGGCGGGAGGAGAACACTGGCGTTCAAATGAACGTTCTTTGAGACCCAAACACGGGTCTCGCCAAGGCAGGATAAGGCAGCCAAGCGGGAAGCTGCATCCTGAGAAGGAGCAGCAACGACACGTGTACCGAGACGAGTGGGGTTGAAGGTAACAGAGGCATCCACGGAATCAACGAGATATCGGTGGAGGGAGAAATCGTCAGGAGGCGCAGAATCAAGAGGGAGGAGATCAAAATATTTGGCCCACGAAGCGGGACCAAACAAAGCTTGATAGGTATCTCAGAACAGGAAGAAAGCGAGCGAGGGCAGCCGTGACGAGGACGGCGTTGAGAACCCCCAGAGAGAGGGGTTAAAAGGCGCAGTAGTTACAACTAGAGATGGAGCCGCATCAGGGGATGAGGTAGTCACCACTGGGGGCTTGGGGCTCGACACACCCACAGAGGAGGGAGGAGAGCCGAGGGGAGGAGTCAGAGAGGCCAAAGGTCGGGGCCCAATGCAGCGGAGGCTACAGAGCCCGGTCTTCCAACACGGACGGACTCGCGGGCTTGGTCGCCCACCCCACGAGCCTGAGAAGGTAAAGGAGAAACAGCAGAAACAGTAGATATCATCGCTACGAAAAATCAATATTCATTCACGAATGTTGATTTTCCCACACCCACCATGGAGCCACAATTAGAGGCAGGACACCCAACAAGAAACTATCGCTGATCATGCCGAGGCCTCCTAGGGGTGCGTCGTGAGTATATGCCCCACAAACGCCACCTTAAGAACCGACAATCCGTCGAGATCGGGTTCAGTGACGAAAGGGGGATTAACAATAAAAGGTTCCCCTCGCTCTCGACGTTGGGTACTACAGTTCTACGGGTGCAAGAGTATGCCTCCTCAAGCACCCGGGCGTCAAAATAGAAGTCCAAAGGAATAACCAAAACAAGCAAAAGGTCGGCAGGAAACGGCAAGCAGATAGGAGAAGAGGGGGGAGAAAAACGAAACGCAATTCGCTCAGCACAATTGGAGAAGACGGCAGCTGAAGCACAAGGCTAGAAAAGGACAGAAGACTGTCCCAAGGAGCATCACACTCCGGCAGCCGCCCACGAAGCTCCCCTCACGGCATCAACGAGCTGAGCAGGGAAGGGGGGATTCCCAAGGAAAAAATAACTATTTAATTGTGTCACAGAATTTAGTGCCGAGAGCACAAAAATTTGCACCGAGAACACAGATTTTTGTACCAAGAACACTGAATTTAATACCGAGTTTGACAGTCAAACAAACCAAAAAATAATGACATTTTAGAAAAGTAACTTTTTTGTAAGAATTTTCTTTAGATTTATAATATTTTATACATCTAAAAGACATGATAAAACTAGAAAAAATCTTTACTGCCACTTTTTATTGACTTTTATTACAATTTATTAACACAATTTTATGCAATAAGTAGATATTATTGTTTAGGAGTAACTTATTTTCATGATTTTTATATATTATTTTGAAATATTATTGCAAAGATAAAATTATGAAAGGTTTCTCCAGGTATATATAATATAAATTTATTTCCCGTTGATTAGTTTTATGAAACAAATTTTATATGTGTTGTGTATGTTTTAAGAATTTATGTAATATTTCTTATTTTATTTACAATTTTGTATATATTTTTTACATAACATTACTCGTTGTCTATACTGGAGGTCTTTAACTCGCAAATTATATTATTTGTGGGGTAATAAAACCCAAAAATTATTTTTGGGAAAATTATGATATGCCCAAATTTATTTTTGTAAAGATATTTTATATAATAAATTAAATAATTTGTTCTAAATAAAAAGTTTGTCACCTAAAAAACAAAGTATTTACTTTTGGTTTTTACTTAGAAAATTTTTTTTTTGTGAAATAAAAGCCCCAAATTTATTTTTTGTAATTAATTTTGAATGTATTTTATAGAATCAATTATATAATTTTAAAAAGTTACCCTTGAATGTGAGACACAAAAGATAAAAAAGCTATTAATGGGATTTGGTATATTATTGTTTATGTTATTATTATCCATATTATTGTTTATGTAACATGTCGTAACTGCAGTTGTAGTTTAAATGATTTTTCGCACTTATCCAAACATGGTATGATAAAGGATATTGAAATGTATAAGTATTTGATTTTTATTATGATTTTTATTATTATCAACAATTTTTACGGATTTGTACATTATGTCGGCATTTGGGGGTACACCTTTGACCGTATCTCTGGCAAATACATCTGTGATTCATGCACGGCAAGAGTTTACAATGACACACTAGAATCTTCCTATAGCGATTATCACTGAGAAAATAATCAGACTGTCTTCGAACGACTTCTCGAAGACCTACTGTTTGGCTCTTATTAATTTGATTTGGTATAATTCTGTCTACAAATTTATCGAAGTCAGTCCTAGAAAGATACTGATCGATGGTTCCAAATTTGGTGGCCATACGATATAAATCTCTCTGGTGATCATTTTCGATAACTATTCCACTGATGGTACGGATTACCTTCTTCGAGTCTCTGTCTGCTTTAGGGATTATGACATTAACTGCGTCGTATAAACTTATGGGTGTAACAACTGATGAAGACTGTGACAACATTTTAAAAAGCGTTACTCTTCTCGCTCTCGTTCAGTCTACTACTTATTTATTTTACTTTTTTGACATGCAAGTGATGGGGAGGATGGTTGTCAGTGTCTGCGTCGATATTGTTGTTATTTTCGGCGGACTCCGAATCAGTTCGAGATGGTGTGTCCCCTGAATTGTTCTGTTGTCTAATTATTATCTTAGGTGATAACACTACAAGAGGAGGCAACGGTGATGATGGTCGAAGATGAGGCTCTAGTGGTAGTGGAGATGATAATATCATCCCATGATCAGAAGACGAAGGTGTAGTAGGAGCTGCTGCCATTTCTTCATTGTTAACTCGACCCAATGGGGCTTTTGTTACTTTGTTCAGTTCGTCATCTATTATCTTCAGGGGTAATAATATTGGTGGCAATGAAGGGGGTGGTGGTGGGGATGGTGGTGATGGTGGTGAACTTGTTGGCGGAGATCTTATTATTATCATCTCATGATGAGAAGACGAAGGTGTAGTAGGAGCTATTCCCATTTCTTCATTGTTGACTTCATCTAACGGTTCTCCTGTTATTTTGTTCAGCTCGTCATCCATTATCTCCTGGGGTAATGATATTGGTGGTAATGATGATGGTGGTGGAGGTGGGGAGATTATTATTATCTCAGGTGAAGAACTTGTAGTTGTATTCGAATGTGAAGATATGATGGATTGATGTTGTTGTTGAAGTAATATTGGTGATGATGACTGTAATTAAAAGAAAATATATATCGGATCGGTACGGGCTGAGTATAGGACTCCACAGGATCGGCACGAGCTGAAGTTAGGTCTTCACAGGATCGGTATGGGCTGAATATAGCGCTCCACAGGATCGGTACGAGCTGACTGTTGGACTCCACAGGAACGGTACAGGCTAAGTATAAGACTCCACAGGATCGTTACGGGGGTGAGTATCACTCCAATGGATCGGTATGGGCTTAGTATAGTACTCCACAGGATCGTTACGGGGTGAGTATATCACTCCACAGGATCGGTATGGGCCGATCATAGAACTCCACAGGATTGTTACGCGCAGTGTACAAGACGCCACAAGATCGGTACGGGCTGAGTATAGGACTCCACAGGATCGGTACAGGCAGTGTATAGGACTCCACAGGTTCGGTACAGGCTTATTATAGCACTCCACAGGATCGGTACAGGCTAAGTATAGCACTCCACTGGATCGTTACGGGCTAAGTGTAGGACTCCACAGGATCGGTACGGTCTGAGAATAGGACTATATACGATCGGTACGGGCTGAGTACAGGACTCCACAGGATCGGTACGGGCTGAGTACAGAACTGCACAGGATTGGTACGGGTTGAGTATAAGATTCCACAGGATCGGTACGAGCTGAGCACAGAACTCCACAGGATTGGTACGGGCTGAGTACAGAACTACACAGGATCGGTACGGGCTGAGAACAGAACTCCACAGGATCGGTACGGGATGAATTTAGGACTCCACAGGATCGGTACTGACTGAGTATAGGACTTCTCAGGATCGGAACGGGCTGAGAATAGGAATCCATAGGATCAGTACGGGCTGGGTATATGACTCCACAGGATCGGTACAGGCTGAATTTCGGACTCCACAGGAGCGGTATGAGCTGAGCTTAGGACTCCACAGGATCGGTACAGGCTGAGTATAGGATTCCACAGGATCGGTACGAGCTGATTACAGAACTCCACAGGATTGGTACGGGTTGAGTACAAAACTACACAGGATCGGCACAGGCGGAGAACAGAACTCCACAGGATCGGTAAAGGTTGAGTATAAGACACCACAGGATCGTTTTGGGCTGATTACAGGAATCCACAGGATCGGTACGGGCTGAGTATAAGATTCCACAGGATCGGTACGAGCTGATTACAGAACTCCACAGGATTGGTACGGGCTGAGTATAAAACTACACAGGATCGGTACGGGCTGAGAACAGAACTCCACAGGATTGGTAAAGGTAGAGTATAAGACACCACAGGATGGTTTGGGCTGATTACAGGAATGCACAGGATCGGTACGGGCTGAGAACAGAACTCCACAGGATTGGTAAAGGTTGAGTATAAGACACCACAGGATGGTTTGGGCTGATTACAGGAATGCACAGGATCGGTACGGGCTGAGTATAGGAATCCACTGGATCGGTACGGGCTGAATTTAGGACTCCACAGGATCGGTACGGGCTGAGTATAGGACTCCACAGGACCGATACGGGCTGAGTATAGCACTCCACAGGATCGATAATGGCTGAGCATTGAACTCCACAGGATCGATACAGGCTGAGTATAGGACTCCACAAAATCGGTACGGGATGAATTTTGGACTCCACAGGATCGGTACGGGGTGAATATATAGGACTCTACAGGATCGGTACTGGCTGAGTATAGGACTTCTCAGGATCGGAACGGGCTGTGTATAGGACTCCACAGGATCGGTATGGGCTGAATATATAGGACTCCAAAGGATCGGTACGGGCTGAGTATTGGACTCCACGGGATTGGTACAGAGTATAGGACTCCACAGGATCGGTACGGGCTGAGTATAGGACTCCACAGGATCGGCACGAGCTGACTATTGGACTCCACAGGATCGGTACGGGCTAAGTATAAGGCTCCACAGGATCGTTACGGGGTGAGTGTATCACTCCACAGGATCGGTATGGGCCGAGCATAGAACTCCATAGGATTGTTACGCGCAGTGTACTATACTCCACAAGATCGGTATGGGCTGAGTATAGGACTCCACAGGATCGGTACGGGCAGTGTATAGGACTCCACAGGTTCGGAACAGGCTTAGTATAGCACTCCACAGGATCGGTACAGGCTAAGTATAGCACTCCACAGGATCGTTACGGGCTGAGTGTAGGACTCCACAGGATCGGTACGGTCTGAGAATAGGACTATATACGATCGGTACGGGCTGAGTACAGGACTCCACAGGATCGGTATGGGCTGTGCTTAGGACTCCACAGTATCGGAACGGGGTGAGTATAGGACTCTACAGAATCGATACGGGCTGAGTATAGGACTCCACAGGATCGATACGGGCTGAGTATAGCACTCCACAGGATCGGTAAGGGCTGAGTATTGAACTCCACAGGATCGATACAGGCCGAGTATAGGACTCCACAGGATCGGTACGGGATGAATTTAGGACTCCACAGAATCGGTACGGGCTGAATATATAGGACTCCACAGGATCGGTACTGGCTGAGTATAGGACTTCTCAGGATTGGAACGGGCTGAGTATAGGAATCCACAGGATCAGTACGGGCTGAATATATAGGACTCCACAGGATCGGTACGGGCTGAGTATTGGACTCCACGGGATCGATGCAGAGTTTAGGACTCCACAGGATTGGTATGGGCTGAGTATAGGACTGCACAGGATCAGTACTGGCTGAGTATAGGACTTCACAGGTGGACCAGTGAACAGGGGCGGGAATGGCACCGTTAACAGTGCCACAGCAGGCCAGGGTCCAGTTCAGGGACCAGACCAGGGTCCAGCTCACAGTAGACCGACAACAGTCTGGGGTAGTGATCACTCAGTAAACAGGGGAACCCAGGGTGGGGTGGGGAATCAGGCGTGGGGCGGGGGCGGTGTAGCCAGCCACCGCCGGTCCCCCATCCCTGATACCTTCCCACCTCTCTCCCCTCCAGGGAACCCACCCACCCATACCCCAATGTCTACCCACGGTGTCACACCACCACCACCACCACCTACCCTCCCAATCCATACCAATGAATCAGACCCCTCCACTGTCTCCCATCTGCCTCCCCATCCAGGCACTCCTGACCCCCAGGAGGTCGTCACTCAGGTTTGTGTTGCAGCAATATTAGACTGCGTGATAAAATTTCATCCAGTCGTCCACCAAATACTGCAAAAGCAGACTGAACTTGAGAAAGCCCTTTGCCAGATTAAGACGACTCAGGAAAAAATCCTCCAAATCCTGCAACAGCAGAGTCCATCAAGTGGAGGTCCTGCAAGCTAGAGCCTAGTGCAAGATGATGCAGCACATACTGCCGAGGTACGTCAGCAGACACAACCAGGACACCAGCACATCAGTGCACGCAGTAACACCAGTGCACACAGTAACACCAGTGCACACAGTAACTCCAGTGCACACAGTGACACCAGTGCACACAGTGACACCAGTGCACACAGTGACACCAGTGCACACAGTAACACCAGTGCACACAGTGACACCAGTGCACACAGTAACACCAGTGCACACAGTAACACCAGTGCACACAGTAACACCAGTGCACACAGTAACTCCAGTGCACACAGTGACACCAGTGCACACAGTGACACCAGTGCACACAGTAACTCCAGTGCACACAGTGACACCAGTGCACACAGTAACGCCAGTGCACACAGTAACACCAGTGCACACAGTAACACCAGTGCACACAGTAACGCCAGTACACACAGTAACACCACACACCATGGAATACACGATGACACATGTGAACATAATAATTACACACGTGCAGCTGAAGACAAACAACCTCAAAATGGATAATCACAATGAACAACATCTCACTATACTGCAATGGAACTGTAATGGAGTTCGCAAAAGAATTAATGACATCATACAGTACGTCCGTGAACACCAAACTGACGTCATAGTGCTACAGGAGACGATGGTAGGTGATGACTTCAACCCAAGGTTCAGTGGTTATCGCAAGTTCTCCCTGCCCTCTGGGGAAAGAAAACGGGGTCTTATCACTTTTGTAAATAACAACATTCCCACACAGATTATTGATGACCTGCACATGGGGCATGAGTTTGAATCACTGGGAGTAACCCTTTACTTAAACAATAATGCTCTACATATAATCAACCTATATGCGCCACAGAGTAAACTTGACCTTGACACACTGCCTGAGTTTGTTAATGAAGAACCTACCCTGCTGGTCGGTGACCTGAATGCCAGACACCCACACTTTGGTGCCAACTGTCATCAGCACAATGTCAATGGACGGAAACTGTCACTCTTTTTCAGGGGAAGTGAAAACCTTAGGGTCCTGGGTGATGAACAGCCAACTCACCTCAGAGGAGGAAGATTAGACTATGCTCTCCTGCTGAATGCACAGGACACGGATGCCAGTACACACATTGTGCACAGTTTATGTAGTGACCACTGGGCACTAATTACCACCTTCGACATGAGCAAGAGAAGGAAAGAGACGAATAAAAGAAAAAGGTTATCACTCGGACCAGATATGAGGCCGCACTTCATAAACAGGATGAGTGACTGGTTCACGGAATACCAAATCCCAGAAGTCATTGACACATTTGTTGATGACCTTAATCACCAAATTGAGAGCTGTCTAAGAGTTCCGCGCCGTACGCCTGGGCGAAGTAACCCTCAGAGGAAGAAAATAAAATGGTATGAGAATGATTACATAAAGATGCTTAACGCAAATGTGCGAGACATGAGTAGAGAGTACCGGAGACATCCCACTGAAAGTAATCAAGAGTTGTTTAAAACTGTGTGTCAAGTAGCCAGGGAAGAGAAGATTAAAGAGCGGGAAAGACAATGGCTTGAGTTCACTAGCTCTATTGGACGGGAAACATCTGCAAGACAAGTGTGGGCAAAAATTCAGATAGCTAAGGGGGGCAGAGCCCGGCCTGCGGCTCACAAAGACCCCCAGGGTAAGGCTGAGGAACTAATTCACAAGTGGAGTGATGCAGCATCCTCCTCCTCCCTCCCTGCAGAAATCAGCAGGGAACAGCTCCTGCGACATAATGACAGAAGAATTAGGATAACAAGAGCACTGTCTAGGGATGACGAATATGGGGAACCAATCACAGCCCATGAAGTAAGGGGCGCTATGAAAAAGGGTAAAAGTACAACACCTGGTGAAGATGGCGTCACCTACGACATACTCAATGCACTGTGTGAAGTGTCTGGGAATCCACTACCCCACCTGTTTAACAAGTCATTCCTAAGTGGAGTGTTGCTCACGCAATGAAAACACGCAATAATTATTCCCATACCGAAGCCTAATGACCCTGGTAATTACAGACCTATCAGCCTCGTGTCATGCACTTGCAAGATGCTTGAAAGGATCATCCTAAACCGACTGTTGCACAAAATAGGCAGGTTAGGGGAGGGCGTCAATGGATTTGTTAAAGGACGGAGCACAGCAAATTGTATAGTTAATTACTTGGCTAATGACACGGCTAGGTACTCTGTATTTGTTGACATCAAAGGAGCCTTCGACAAAGCACAGGGGATTGCGATCCTGGACGAGCTTGCATGCATGGGTGTCAAGGGGAGACTCATGAAATGGGTTGAAGACTACCTCACAGGAAGGAAAGCCAAGGTATGCTTCAATGGAGCAGTCTCCAGAACAATGAATATGGAACTCGGGACCCCCCAAGGCGGAGTCTTAAGCTCTACACTATTCAATGTACTTATGAACGCCATTGCAAATATTGATTTTCCGGAAGGAACACAACAAGTGGGATATGTAGATGATGTCCTAATACAAGCTCCCACCTTGGGAAAAATTGAACAGTCCATTGAACTCCTCGGAAGGAAATGTATTGAGCTCGGTTTCACTCTCTCCACAAACAAGACGAAGGCATACTCCCATCACAAGCGGAGAGCAAATGAAGAACTGCAAATTAATGGTGTAACACTTGAATGGGTTGACCACTATCGGTACCTTGGCGTCACTGTCGGCTCTAACAAGGGAAAGAAAGAGGAGCTCAATCAACTCATAGGAACATGCAAAAGTCGACTCAGGGCACTGAAAGCTATGACCTGGAACGGACATGGAGCCTCTATTGCCGTGCTTAAAATGATGTACACAGCCTATGTGCGCTCCGTCATAGACTATGCCGCACCAGTTCTGTGCACCTACTCCCAAAGCGATATGAAAAGGCTTGAAAGCATTCAAAATGAAGCCATGACAATCATTCTTGGAGTTCCAAGAACTGCCAAAACGTCTAATCTACGAGAGGAGTTGTCCCTTCCCAGTGTTAAAAGCAGAATTCAGGAGCTGAATGCTAAGCTTGCAATTAGGATAGCCAGAGATCCCCATTACAATGATATTGCCAAGAAAAAACTGAGCTCTGTGCTACTTTCAGGGGGAAACAGGAGAAGCAAAAAATGGCATCACACAGCAGTCTGCTACCTCGAAGAGCTTCACCTGCTTGAGCAAGCCCGTGAGCTCCTGCCTGTAGAGAGATTACCTCCCTGGGAGGATGACTCATGTAAGATCATCATCAATGAAATGGCAATGAAAAAATCCAACATGATACCACAAGAAGTGAGGCACAAGTATCTCGAGGAAATTTATAAAGAAGCCGGAGATGAACTAGATCAAATCTACACTGACGGGTCATCTAATCCTATCAATGGCAGGGCTGGTGCAGCATATACGGTAATCAAGTATAAAACCTTCCAACGCAGAAATGACGAAAAAGCACGTATTGAGAACTATGCCTCTTCAACGCAAGCAGAGCTAACTGCCATTGTTATGGCGTTAAGGTTTCTTGAACGGAACACTAATGGTGCAGTGATTTGCACCGATTCAAAAGCAGCACTGCAAAGCCTAAGTAAAAATCAGGCAGAAAATCTTGCAATAGTCGCTGAAATTAAGAGGGCTGTGAGAGTACTTACCAATCAGGGAAGAGTCATCAAGTTTCTGTGGATCCCCTCCCATGTTGGAATATGTGGAAATGAACGAGCAGATGTGCTGGCTGCTGAAGGCGCTGAAGGAGACCATATTGAATACTTCATACCCAAGACTCAACTACAAATTAGAGGTATTGTCAGGCAACATCACCGTGACAAGGTAACTGAGGAAAGGAGGATAGAAGCACAAACCAGTGAATCTGTACGATGGTACAACATGGTTGCAGCTGGCAATCCCAATCATTATGGCCGAAGAGGAGGACGACGAGGGAGAGAATCAGTAATAGCGAGAATCCGTCTTGGATACAAATATCCATGGAGATTTGGAATGGAAACAACACTTGATCAGCGAAGTTGCAGAATCTGTGGTGAGAGTGATGGACACCGCCTTGACCACTATCTACGTGAATGTGAACACCTGAGAGACATTAGGAATATCTGTAGAATAATAAACCCCACATTGTTTGAGTTAGGAAAACACTATTTGTCAAATATTGATACTGTTCTTAAAAGATTTCCCCATTTTGCACCCGCAAGATAATGTAAGCTTTTAAGGGTTGATAAATGTTAATCTTCTTGTTTGAGGAGCTGTTCACTTGAGACAGTTAAGCAAGTCCCAGCTGTGTCTGGGTACAAGTGACAAAATGAACAACCCAGCGGGTTTTCTTCCTATTGGGGAGTGTTGTACATTCTGCTATGGCGGTATGTTCACTCACAAGATGAGTGGCGCTGCCCAATAAATTCGCCCCTCGGGGCAAAATTTAAATTTAAATTTTAAATACATACATACATACATACATACATACATACATACATACATACATACATACATACATACATACATACATACATACATACATACATACATACATACATACATACATACATATACGTCCAGTCAGCATATAGGTATTTCGTGACAAAATCCAATGCAGAATATATTGGTGAGACGCCACTGTGATGAGGAGTTTAAATATTACAGCAACTGTTGGTTAATGTGTGAGATAAGTGAGGTTAGATGAGGCATCTACAAGCATCAGCTGGAGACTGGGGGAGAGTTGTGAAGGCTGCTGGTACTCGGCCCAGATGTTAGAGGGTGTGTTTCAACCCCCCACCTTCCTTCCACGTTGACCGCAGAACGTCTAAGGTTACCTGCCACTATCCCTTACCAAGGGTATCGTCCCCCCCCCCCCCCCCCCCCGCCCCACACATACACATGCATCAGATTCTTAACTTACAATATTTAGAATTTACCAATTTATGTTACTACAAAGACTCTCAGTTTCACATTATGTATAAACTTGGAACTTAAAATTTGTCAATCTGTTTCATAAATTGATAACTTTGTGGTAGTGGACCCCATACCCATCTTGTGGGCGGTAGTGGACCCATACCCCATCTAGTGGGCGGTAGTGGACCCTATACCCATCTTGTGGGTGGTAGTGGACTCTATACCCAACTTGTGGGTGGTGGTGGACCCCATACCCATCCTGTGGGTGGTAGTGTACCCCATACCCATCATGTCGGTGGTAGTGGACCCCATACCCATCTTGTCTGTGGTAGTGGACCCCATACCTGTCTTGTGGGTGCTAGTGGACCCCATACCCATCTTGTGGGTGGTAGTGGACCCCATACCCAGCTTGTGGGTGGTAGTGGACCCCATACCTATCTTGTGGGTGGTAGTGGACCCCATACTCATCTTGTGGGTGGTAATGGACCCCATACCCATCTTGTGGGTGGTAGTGGACCCCATACAAATTTTGTTAGTGGTAGTAGACCCCATACCCAACTTGTAGGTATGGTATATCCACAACACTACCACTACCAACACCGCGTGGGAAGTAGTGGAATTTATATCTATCCTTGAGCTGTAGTGGACCCCATACCCCATCTCGTGAGCAGTAGTTGCCCTCATACCCCAGCCCGTGTGTGTTAGTGCACCCCATACCCCTCCTGTGGAAGGGAGTGGACCCAATATACTCATCCTGTTGGTGATAGTGGACCCTATGCCCATCCTGTTTGCGGTAGTGGACCCCATACCAATCTTGTGGGTAGTATTGGACATCATAACCATCCTGTGGGAGGTAGTGCACCCCATACCCATCTTGTGGATGCTAGTGGACCCCATACCCATCTTGTGGTTGGTAGTGGCCCCCTCATACCCACCCTGTGGGCGGTAGTGGACCTCATACTCATTCTGTGGACGGTAGTGGAGCATATACCCATCCTGTGGATGAACGTAGCCCCCGTACCCACCCTGTGGGCGGTTGTGGATCCTACCGCTCACAGGATACGTATCCTGTGAGCGGTAGTGGACGCCATGCATACCCATCCTGCGGGCGGAAGTGAACCCCATACCCATCCTGTGGGCGGTAGTGACCCTATAGCCATCCTGTAGCCAGTAGTGGTCCCCACACCCACCCTGTTGGCGGTAGCGGACCCCTTACCCATCCTGTGGGTGATACTGGTCCCCAAACCCATCCTGTGGGCGGTAGTGGACCCCATACCCCATCCTGTGGGTGGTAGTGGACCCCATACCCTTCATATCGGTGGTAGTGGACCCCATACCCATCTTGTGGGTGGTAGTGGACCCCATACATATCTTATGGGTGGTAGTGGACCCCATACCCATCTTGTGGGAGGTAGTGGACCCCATACCCAACATGTGGGTATGGTATATCCACACCACTACCACTACCAACACCGCGTGGGAAGTAGTGGAATTTATATCTATCCTTGAGCTGTAGTTTACCCCATTTCGTGAGCAGTAGTTGCCCCCATACCCCAGCCCATGAGTGATAGTGGACCCCATACCCCTCCTGTGGAAGGGAGTGGACCCACTATACTCATCCTGTTGGTGATAGTGGACCCTATGCCCATCCTGTTTGCGGTAGTGGACCCCATACCAATCTTGTGGGTAATATTGGACATCATAACCATCCTGTGGATGCTAGTGGACCCCATACCCATCTTGTGGTTGGTAGTGGACCCCATACCCATCCTGAGAGTGGTAGTGGACCCCAAACTCAATTTGTGGGTGGTAGTGGACCCTATACCCATCCTGTGGGTGGGAGTGGAACCCATACCCATCCTGTGGGTGTTAGTGGACCCTATGCCCATCTTGTGGGTGCTAGTAGACCCCATACCCAACTTGTGGGGTGCTAATGTACTCCATACCCATTTAGTGGGTGGTAGTGGACCCCATACCCATCCTGTGGGTGGTAGTGCACCCCATACCAATCTTTTGGGCGGTAGTGGACCCCATGCCCATCCTGAGGGTGGTATAGTAACCTCATACCCATACTGTAGGTAGTAGTGGCCCCTTCATACCCACCCTGTGGGCGGTAGTGGACCCCATACTCATTCTGTGGGCGGTAGTGGAGCATATACCCATCCTGTGGATGAACGTGGCCCCCGTACCCACCCTGTGGGTGGTTGTGGATCCCATATTGTGGATCCTACCGCTCACAGGATACGTATCCTGTGAGCGGTAGTGGACCCCATGCATACCCCTCCTGCGGGCGGAAGTGAACCCCATACCCATCCTGTGGGTGGTAGTGACCCTATAGTCATCCTGTAGCCAGTAGTGGACCCCACACCCACCCTGTGGGCGGTAGTGGACCCCTTACCCATCCTGTGGGTGATAGTGGTCCCCAAACCCATCCTGTGGGCAGTAGTGGACCCCATACCTATCCTGTGGGCAGTACTTGACCCCATAAGCATATTGTGGTCGGTAATGGATCCAGTACCTGCCCTGTTGACGGTAGTGGACACCATAGTAACCTCAAACTCTTCGTGAGGAAGAGTTTGGGCCTTGGAAAAAATGTAACTGGGAATATACCATATTCAACATATTGACTTTAAGCATTAAGTCATATATGTGCTGTCTTATGCGAGAGCGGGTTGCCCGCTCTCGCACAAAACAGCACTTATATGACTTGTTGCTTATTGACAATATTTTGCTTATGAATTAGTACATATGTGGTATGTACTACCACATATGTACTAATACATATTCTTAAATATGTATTAGTAGGGGTCCACTATACCGCCTACTGGATGGGTTTATGATCCTCCACCACCCACAGGATGAGTATAGCGTCCACTACCGCCTGCTGGATGGGTATATGTTACACTTCAGCCCAAAGGATGTGTGTGGCGTCCACTATACCGCCCAAAGGATGGGTATGGGGTCCACAATCACCGCACAGGATGAAAATTGTGTCTACTACCGCCCACAGGATGAGTATGGCCTCCATTGCCGCCCAGAGCATGAGAATAGGATACAGTACCGTCCATGGATTGGGTATATGCTTAACTACTGCCATCAGGATGAGTATATCGTCTACTACCGCCCACAGGATGGGTATGGGATTAACTATAACTCATAAGACGCATATGGAGTCCACTAACGCCCTCAGGGTGGGTAGTGGGTCCATTACCGCCCACAAGATGGGTATGGTGCCCACTATCACCAACATGATAGGTATGGTGTCCACTTCCTACCAAAGGAGCGGTATGCCCTCCACTGCCACATGCAGGATGAGTATAGGGTCCAGTACCACTCAAGGGATGGGCATGGGTCCATTACTGCCCACAGGATGGCTTTGGGGACCATTATCATCCACAGGATTGGGATGAGGGTCAACAACCGCCCACAGGATGGGAATGGGGGGTCATGTCCATCCACAGGATAGATATATGCACCACTACCGCCCACAAAATTAGTATGGGGTCCACTACCGCCCACAGGATGGGTATGAGGTCCACTACCGCCCACATGATGAGTATGGGGTCGACAACCACTCACAGGATGGTGTCATGTTCACAGAAAATGGTACCATCCGTTTTCTATGTGCAGCGGCTGAGACGCCAGAGTAGAGAAGGTAAACAAGAGCGTACAGGACGCTACCAGCTTGGAAGCTACTAGTCATGTAATTGTTTATAAGTATTAAAGTCAGTAACCAAGCGATGGCTTTATATCAACCCTAAAACCAAGATTTCCTCAGTAACACACAAACACCACAGATGGGTATGTAGGGGGACCACTACCACCCACAGGATGGATATGGGGTCACTACTACCCACAGGATGGGTATGGGGTCCAATACTTCCAACAGGATGGGTATTGGCTCCAATACCGCCCACAGGATAGGTATGGGGTCCACTACCACCCACAGGATGGTTATGGGGTCCACTTCCGCCCGCAGGATGGGTATGGATTCTATATAAATATAGAATACTAGGAATATAGAATAGTGGCAGGAGGCGGCATCAGTGGTTATAAATCGAGTAACTGGAAACTGGTGACATCAACCTGGGACAACAAGAGATCACCTGTACCGACCGGGGGACCGGCTTCGCTACCCTAAGTACTTGCCATAAAGTTTGAACTAAATAACATACATAATATTACAAATATACGGTATACATATAATATTATAAATATTAAACATATAAATATATACATATAATTTTATAAAGAGTTAAAAGGACTGACATCAGCAAGTGATCCATACAGTGAACCTCAAATACAATACAATACATCAGACAATAGAGAGATGTGGCGAGTGTTCGGGAGTACTGGGAAAACGTAATGCAGGCATCTAGTGTTGCATCTGTAACATAAGATTTCACCTGGGCGGTACAGAATTAGCTCCAGGATACACAAAAAGGCAAGGAATTTACTGGGTTTGCAAAGATGACAGATTAATGTTAGAGAACATAACTAAACTGATGAAAAACATTCCCGAGTCACAGAGATTATCATTCACAGACAGGCTACCAGTGATATATGCGGACTGGGAGAAGACAACATTGGATAACGACCAAAACTCAGGAACAGATTGTTTAGAGAACTGCAGCAGTAGTGTGGAGGAAGGGGGTATTGTGGTGCAAAATAACGACCAAAACTCAGGAACAGATTGTTTAGAGAACTGCAGCAGTAGTGTGGAGGAAGGGGGTATTGTGGTGCAAAATAACAGCAATATTGCAGAGCCAGGTAATATAAACGATGAGAGCAACAGTGAAACAGAGTGCATAGATGAAGGAATTGGGACGAAAAACGGAGATGGCTCCAATAAAGAGGTAGACAAGACAGTCACAGATATAAATACCTTGAAAAACGCAAAACCGGAACACATTTGCAAATTCTACGCTAAAGGAATATGCATATATGGAAAATTAGGAGCAAAATGCAATTTTCTGCATCCTCGAAAATGCAGGAACATGTTGGAGAGGGGTACATGCCGTTTTGGAACAGGGTGTAGATACTTCCACCCTAAATTATGTCAATTTTCATTTAGGGACAAAAAATGCGACAATCTTCAATGTCCGGAATTCCACGTGAGAGATACACAGCGTTATAGACGGGAAGATCAATATGACACTACTGTAAATTTTTTAGAGGAAGGCAGAAACAGAGTAGTAAATATAAGAGAGAGGAAGAGTCAGATGGAACCAATACAGGATTACAGAGGGGAACGGAGATACCCACAAGACTGGAATACAAATTATCAACAAGCACACAGGTACTACACCACACAACACCCGTCCTGCTACCAAAACTGGACGAATCACTTCCAAAACAACACACCCTGGACGCAAACACAGTGGCCTCCTTACCAGGGCCTCAGATATTAACACCAAGTAAGGCTTCCAACACTACCACTAACACGATAACATCATTTATATTTGCCAACATCCAGGGTATAAAAACACGTAAATCCAACAAAGTTTGCTTTATAGATGGTCTCCTTCATGAGGCAAATACAGTGTTTGGAGCCCTAACAGAAACCAACACAAAGGACTACCATGATGGTGAAATATGGATCTCAGAGTACAATCTTTTCAGATGTGATAGGAAACACCGGCTTCAGGGTGGGATCAGCCTCTACATCAAAGACACACTCATCTGTACTGAGCTGCTAAACACCTCAAATGATATGGTGGAAGTGCTGATAATCAAAATAGAGATTCTAAATGTAGTTATTGTCCTTGTATATAAGTCACTGGAGGCAAACCTTCAGCAGTTTAAAGACCAACTAATGAAAATAGAACACTGCTCGGAAAACCTCACAAATCCAGCTCCGAACATCATCCTGCTTGGGGACTTCAACCTACGGCATATGAAATGGAAGCAACTGGCTACTACAGTAATATCAGAAAGAAAACCAGGAAGTAGCCTAAATGAACAGGCACATGCAAATGACCGGCTACTGATGTACGACAGGTTTGCCTTAAACCAGCAAATAGTAGAACCAACTAGGAAGGAGAACACGCTGGACCTCATTTTCACTAATAATGATGAATTGATTAGGAACATAATGATTACAAATACCTGTTACTCAGATCACAACTTAATTGAAGTTATGACAACCATGGGGAGTAGACCTTCAAAACCAGTCCAGATTCCCGGTGGAGGAGATTTCAGCAAATTCAACTTCAATAATAAACAGATAAACTGGGAGCAAATAAACCAGGACTTCACAGAAATAAACTGAGAAGAACAGCTAGAAAATGCAAACCTGAACCAGTGCCTGGAAAAAATAATCTCAGTAGCACTAGAAATATGTTCAAACCGCATACCCCCTAAGAAAAAAGAGGAAGAGATGCAGATTGGAACGGGAACGTCGTTTCCTATATTGGCGAAGAAAACGAATCGCGGAATAACTTGAGAGTCGCACCCTATCTCAAGAACGGCGAAGAAAGTTAGGTAGAGAAATAGACACAATTGAACGGAAGCTACAAGAATCATACAAAACCCAGGAGAGGCAAAGAGAGCATAAGGCCATCAGTGAAAATCTGATGATTTCTCAGTATTTCGGAGAGAAATCCGAAATATTTTTTCTCCTATGCAAAATCAAGATAAAAAAACCACATCTAGTATCGGGCCCCTGCGAAAGGGAGATGGAACTTTCACCGATGACAACAAAGAAATGAGCGAGCTACTGAGGAAGCAGTACGACTCTGTTTTCAGCGAGCCATTAAACACACTAAAGATTGATAACCCAAATGAATTTTTCATGGATATGATACCAACATCAAATCATATATCAGACGTCACCCTATCCCCACTGGATTTTGAAGAAGCCGTAAACAGTATGTCTATGCACTCTGCACCAAGCCCTGATTCTTGGAACTCCATATTCATAAAGAACTGTAAAAAAACACTATCGCAGGCCCTCCACATTCTGTGGAGACAAAGCCTAGATACTGGCGTTATTCCTGATATACTAAAAACAGCAGAGATAGCACCACTTCATAAAGGAGGAAATAAGGTAGAGGCAAAAAAATTATAGACCGATAGCACTAACATCGCACATCATAAAAAAATTTGAAAGAGTGCTAAGAAGTAAGGTCACAAAATACATGGAATCACAGCATCTCCATAACCTCGGACAACATGGTTTCAGAACAGGGCGCTCTTGCCTGTCGCAGTTGCTGGATCACTATGATTTGGCATTAGATGCTATGGAAGACAAACAAAACGCTGATGTAATTTACACAGGTTTCGCAAAAGCTTTTGATAAATGTGACCATGGTGTTATTGCACATAAAATGCATTCAAAAGGAATTACCGGAAAAATAGGCAGATGGATCTACAATTTCCTGACCAACAGAACCCAATGTGTAATAGTCAACAAAATAAAATCCAGCCCATCAACCGTGAAGACCTCAGTCCCCCAGGGTACTGTGCTTGCTCCAGTACTTTTTTCCATCCTTATATCGGTCATAGACAAGAACACAGCCTATAGCACTGTATCATCCTTTGCAGATGACACTAGGATCTTCATAAGAGTAGGCAACATAGAGGACACGGCAAACCTCCAGTCAGATGTAGATCAGGTCTTTCTATGGACTACAGAAAATAATATGGTGTTTAACGAAGATAAGTTCCAGCTCATGCGCTATGGAAAAAATTAAAATATAAAAACGGAAAGCACGTACAAAACTCAGGCAAATCATAACATAGAACGAAAAGGCAATGTAAAGGATCTGGTGGTACTCATGTCGGAAGACCTTACCTTTAAAGAACACAATAAATTACCCGTCACAACTGCAAGAAAAGGACAGGTTGGATAACAAGAACTTTTCACACTAGAAATGCTATACCGATGATGATACTTTTCAAAACGCTTGTGCTCTCTGGAGTGGAGTACTGCTGCACAATGACAGCCCCTTTCAAAGCTGGAGAAATTGCTGACCTGGAGAGCGTGCAGAGATCCTTTACTGCTAGAATCCACTCAGTAAAACATCTAAACTATTGGGACCGACTAAAGAGCCTAAAACTGTACTCCCTTGAGCGCAGGCGGGAGAGGTATATAATAATTTACACGTGGAAAATATTAGAGGGGCTGGTCCCGAACCTGCACAAAGAAATAACATCACATGAGACCAGAAGACATGACAGGATGTGCAGAATACCCCCGTTGAAAAGCAGAAGTGCAACAGGTACTCTGAGAGAGAACTCTATCAACATCAGAGGTCCGAGACTGTTGAACATGCTTCCACTACACATAAGAGGCATAACTGGCCGACCCCTCACAGTGTTCAAGAGAGAACTGGAAAAGCACCTCCAAAGGATACCTGATCAACCAGGCTGTGACTCATACGTCAGGCTGTTAGCTGCCACGTTCAACAGCCTGGTTGATCAGTCCGGCCACCAGGAGACCTGGTCGACGACCGGGCCGCGGGGACGCTAAGCCCCGGAAGCACCTCAAGGTAACCTCAAGGTATGGGGTCCACTACCACGCACAGGATGGGTATGAGGTCCAATACCTCCCACAGGATGAGTATTGGGTCCAATACCGCCCACAGGATGGGTATGGGGTCCACTACCATCCACAGGATGGGTATGGGGTCCAGTACCGCCCACAGGATGGGTATGGGGTCTAATACCGCCCACAGGATGGGTATGGAGTCCAGTTCCGCCCGCAGGATGGATATGGGGTCCACTATACCACCCACAGGATTGGTATGGGGTCCAATACCGCCCACAGGATTGGTACGGGGTCGACTACCACCCACAGGATGGACATGAGGTCCACTATCGCCCACATGATGTTTTTTATTATTATCATTATTATTATTTTCTACCACAAACGTGGCCACACGTTTACAATGCTCACCAGCATATAAACATTTTCCTCTGTCCTCCATGGACAGGGTTAGAGATGTGTTAAACATATAGTTCAAGGGTTTATTGAACAATCAACCACAGAAGGTGATTCGGCGGTTTTAAAATGCTAAGCTAACCTACATACGTAAATACATAGATACACAGATTTACGTGTGCCCTACATAAAGTGTTCGATGTGTATTTTACATAGTGTCATTAATGTGCATTTACAAAGGTGAAATGTAATTCTGATTAGCTTCCATATATACTTTATACACATACATATACATGCACACACACACACACACACACACACATGTACACATACATATATACATACATGAATACATACATATACACACACACATGCATTCACATACATTTGTCTCTTTTAATCTGACAGAGTGAGATAACTGATAGAGAAACTAGTGTGCAATTAAGCATTTAATCACTGAAGGTGCTTTTACAAGCTCAGGTTATATAGTTACATCACATACATACATTATATAATTGATACATTACATGGTTAATCTTGGGTGTAAGTCTAATATATCATCAAGTGCTTCAGTACTCATATAGTAATTACACAGTTCAGCATACCTTAGCCCAGGAGGGTGAAAGTCAGTCAATATGGGACATTCTACAATATAATGTTCAAGAGAGTGCATATTTTCTCTTTCACAAAGTTGACACATTGTGTACTCGACATTTGGGTTTTAAGGAAGCTGCCAGATACGTCTATATCCCAGGCGTATTCTGGCCACTATAACATCACATTGCCGGGTTTTTGTTCTATTAGTCCCATATGTGAATGTCTCCTCACGAAATCTATCATAATATTTAATGCTACAACTTTCCGGTCTTTGTGAATTTGTTAGGTCTGTTAGGCAAGATTGACAGAGTTTCGGCACTTGATGACTTGGCCTCAGTTTGTCCAAGCGATTAAGGACAGGTTTAAGAAAAATGTGTCAGCAGATGAAGCTCAGATTTACCTGCAGTCACTTAAGAAGGATGACCGCAGCACCATCAAAGATTTCGGGACGCTGTTAAGGAGTAGGGTTGACGATCTTACTACGGAGCTGGGGTTCGATTCGAGTCAGGCAGAGCGATTAGCCAAACAATTGTTCTGTAGAGCGTTACCTTTTGCTATGGGGCCATTTTTATCTGCGGAGGGAGCGTTATTGAGATATAAAGAACTAGTTCAACATGCCGCCACAGCCTTAGACATAGAGATGCGCACGACTGGCACTCAGTCGTCCCCATACGTTGAGGCGTTGAGCACAGGCGAGGGGGACAAGACGAGTAACTGTGGCACGGGTTCGTCAGGCGGGAAGCAGACCACAGCTGCACGTTCGAACCACCCTGCGTGGAGTGCCAACAGGGACCCGCGGAGGTGTTACTCCTGCGAAAAGCGCGGACACATACAGAGGGATTGTCCTGATATTAGTATGAGAGAATGACAGAAGGCCCCTAGTGATGGTAGGCCTACTTTCGAGGTGAAAGTGGAAGGTGTAAGATTGACAGCTTTTGTTGATACGGGAAGCCAGGCAACTCTAATTAAAAAGTCAGCCTTCAGCGATTTTAAGTATGCACGTCTTAAACGTAGCGCAAAGACATTAACAGCGGTCAATGGGGAAAAGATTGAGAACGTAGGTCAAGGTACAGTTAATTTTGAAATTGGTGGGGAATTCCAGCCTCACACATGTACGATCGTAGAAAACCTTGATTTTCCTTGTCACATCTTAATGGGGACTGATTTTCTGTCTCGATTTGATTATTCCTTGTCTGCTGAAAAAGGGGTTTGGAACTGTAGATTGCAGTTGGGACAGACTTCCTACCCAGTGGAGATGATCGACCATCCCCCAGTTGTAGCTTCAATTACGAGGAAGCAAAAATATAATGCGCACTATCCAAAATTGATTTTTAAGTCTCTTCCAGACACATTTAAGAGATCATGTGCATTGCATGTATTGACCAAACAGAGTTGCCCACCACATTCTGTTAAATTTATTAAAGTAGCCGTGGGACGTCACATCCAACAAGGTACCACGCTTCAGGTAGCTGGGAGATGTGATAGTTTATTAATTCCTCATCATTTAATTGTAGTGCTCGATAAAGGTGCACTCATTCCAGTGGTCAATCTTTCACATAAGACTTTTCGCTTCAGGGCAGGTGATAGGGTATCTCAGGGAACCATGGTGGAAGACACAGAAATCTTTCACCATGAGTCAGCTGAGACTCCGACCGTCACTGCACAATGTAGTGCATTAAACAGGACAGATACTAAAACACCATCCAAAGTACAGTATAAGACGAGAAATGTTGCACGTAATGTAAAGGAGGTAGAGAAATTAATTTCGGCACTTGATTTGCAACATGTTACACAGGCAGATAGGAAGGCACTGAGAGGAGTTTTGCGAAAATTCTCTAAACTATTTGCGAAAGAGGATGACCAGATTGGTCTCCTTGATAAGATTGGGCACACCATTCTAACTGGTGATCATTTGCCCGTGTACACGAGACAGTGGAAGTTGCTGGAACAGGCAAAGAACATTATCAGGGAGGAGTGCCAGAAAATGTTGAGACAGGGCGTGATAGAACCTAGTACGTCACCGTGGCTCTCTCCTGTTGTGCTAGTTCGGAAACCGGACGAAAGTTATCGCTTCTGTGCTGACTACCGGAAGGTAAACGAAATAACTAAGGGTGATGTGAATCCGTTGCCTCGAATACAGGAGATAATAGATCAATTTGGTGCTGCAAAGTATTTCTCAACTCTTGACGCGAAATCGGCGTATTGGGCGATTCCGGTAGTGGAACAGGTTAGGGATAAAACAGCATTCTCGGATGGCAGGCACACTTATCAATTCCGTAGGATGCCATTTGGCTTAAAGACAGCGCCTTCGTCGTTTCAGAGGGCCATCAACTTCATACTCAGCCCGGTCCTGGGTAGGCATTCTTTAGCGTACCTGGATGATGTTGTGATATATTCAGGGACGTTTGAGGAACACCTACAGGACTTAACTGAGACTTTAACCTTGTTAGATCAGGCAGCGTTCAAGCTGAACGTTCAAAAATGCACCCTGGCGGCCCAGAAATTCAAATTTCTGGGGTTCCAGGTGTGCCCAGACGGTATCCGACCTGACCCAGATTCTTGCCTCGCCATTGCTGACATGCCTACTCCAAGGACAGCAGAGGACGTGCGTAGATTTTTGGGGGCGGTCGGATATTTTCGTCGTCATATTGAAGGTTTCGCTGGCATTTCAGCACCCCTGACTGATCTGACAAAGAAAAATGCGAAGTTTGTTTGGAAGTCCAAACATGACGAAACCCATCGAAAACTGAAGGATCAACTAATTACGACACCGGTGTTGGCTATTCCTGATTTTGACAAAGAGTGGGAGATGCATACTGACGCCAGCGGTATAGCTATTAGCGGGTGCTTAATTCAGCGAGATGCGGATAATTTACCCCATCCGGTAGCCTATTTCAGTAGAAAGGTCGAAGGTCCTGAAGTTCGTTATTCAGCTACGGATCGGGAGGCACTAGCAGTAGTAGAATCAGTTAGGTATTTCGAGCCTTACCTATTTCAGCGGCACTTTGTAATTTACACAGACCATCGAGCGTTAACACACATATTTAAAAAGTGACCGAAATGCCCACGAATGTCCGCTGGAGCCGGTCGGCCGAGCGGACAGCACGCTGGACTTGTGATCCTGTGGTCCTGGGTTCGATCCCAGGCGCCGGCGAGAAACAATGGGCAGAGTTTCTTTCATCCTAAGCCCCTGTTACCTAGCAGTAAAATAGGTACCTGGGTGTTAGTCAGTTGTCACGGGCTGCTTCCTGGGGGTGGAGGCCTGGTCGAGGACCGGGCCGCGGGGACACTAAAGCCCCGAAATCATCTCAAGATAACCTCAAGATAACCTGGTCTCACGAACTTTCGGCCCACTCATTCCAGATTTTGTACAAGACTGGTCCAGCACATGTTATGCCAGATACGTTAAGTAGGAACATAGCGTCAGTTAAAGTTACCGAAAATATTGAAACGATTCCATCAGATAAAATGAGAGAATACCAGATGAGAGAGACTAGATGGAAAGAGATTATTGAGTATTTAGATGGAGGAAAATACCCAAAAAAGAAAAAGAACTTACCTATTCATGATTTTGAGATGAAAGAGAGCATCCTGTATTACGTTAATAGCCAGAATGATAGAGTGGTATTTCAACTAGTCATTCCGGACGCGTTGCGGTCATCGGCGTTAAAGCTTGCACATGCATCGAAAATTGCAGGGCATCCGGGGGTCTTTAAAAGCCACTTAAAGGCGAAATATCTATTTTATTTCTCAGGGTTACTCTCTGAGGTAATCCAATACGTGAAGTCGTGCAATCGTTCCCAGAGAAGGAAAGGTACCCTTAAGGTACAAGCCCTACTTCAGGAATTTCCTGAAATTCGTGAACCTTTAGATCGTGTGGGGGCCGATTTGATTGATTTACATCACAGTCATTCGGGGAATAGATACGTGTTGGTGCTGGTTGACCATCTGTCTAGGTACACTACACTAGTTGCATTACCTCAGAAGGATTCTCGTACGGTTGCAGATGTGTTATTGCGTAGGTTATCTACGGGGATCTTTACTCTACTTCTAATTGTTTCTATTTTTTGTGTACCTATGTTTATTGTTGTGTTTTGCTATAATTACTTTCTATTTACAGCAGATTTAGTATTTAACTATTCCTGTAATTGCTTATCTTAATGTATCGTGACATTATTGTATCTATATGCTTACTGATATTGATCCTGATCGAAATCTTCTGTCCCATACCCACACAAATCAGCACATTGATCATCATTATTGCAGGTATTACACAGCAAATCTTGCAAAAAAACTAAATAGCACCTGCTTATCAGTTTACAACCAAAATGTTAGGTCACTTGGTAAACATTTTGATGATATAAATGATGCTCACAGCACTAGGTACTAAATTATCATTCATCATTTTAACAGAAACTTGGCTAAGTAATGACTATACCCAACTCTACAATTTAGCTGGTTATAAAGCTAATAACTGCAGGCCTAATAAAAAAGGAGGTGGTACAGCAATATATTACAAAGATAACTTCATCTGCAATAGTGTCATTAGTGATAGAGACGACTATTGTGAATATACCTTTGCCAAGTTCTCCAGTAAATCCTTTAAATCATCCCTGACTATCGGTACCATCTATAGATTTCCTAATACCAACATAGCTTCATTCTCAGACAATGTAAGGAATCTTATCATAAATAACAATCTCCACAAAAATCACATCATTCTGGGAGGTGATTTCAATATTGACTTGGGTCTTCAAAACAACCCTCAAGTTGACTATTTCCGTAACAGCATGCACTCCTGTATGCTAATCCCCACAATCACCAAACCCACCAGAGTCACTGAAACATCTGCCACTACCCTGGATCACTTATGGACTAATATAACAGCTCCCCTTACATCTGGTGTAATCTATGACAGAACATTTGACCACTATCCTACCTTCCTCATAGCAAACATGGACACAACACCACTAGAAAGCAAGAAACTCTCATTCAGGCTACACAGTGAATCAGCTTTAGGCAATCTCTCTAATGCACTTCACAATATTAACTGGGAATTTGAATTTAATAATACACAGGATATAAACTCATTAACTAACCTCTTTCTCTCCAAAACTCTAAGCCTCTACAACACTCACTGTCCCCTCCTTACCAAGCAAGTAACTGATAAAAGAAAAAATAACCCGTGGCTCACAAGTGGCATAATTAAATCAATCAACAAAAAACATAAATATGAAAAGAAATTTAGGATTGGCCTAGTTACAAAGGAAGTAGTTAAGAGGTACTCATCAGTGCTTACCAGTATCATAAGAAAAGCTAAACTTTCATATTATGAGACTAGATTCAAAGAAGCAAAAGGCAACATGAAAAGCACATGGAAAACCATCTCTAATATCCTAGGAACTAAACAACACTCCCACAACCAGATAACACTCTCTAAGGATGGCCTTACACCGTCATTTGATTTAGAAATGGCGAATGAATTTAATAGCTTCTTTTCATCGGTTGATACTAACCTTGCCAGTAAAATCCCACAGACTCAGACACATATCAACACATATCTCTCAGGCAGCTATCCAAACTCTCTTCTCCTTTCACCAGTCAGCCCGAAAGATGTTGTGTCCATCATACACTCACAAAAAACCAAAGCTGGGAGCATCAGCGAAATCCCATCCATTGTATACAAGAGCGCCTCCCATGCCCTTGCGCCACCTATAGCTCTGCTGTTCAACAAATCCCTTGAGTGCCATACCTTCCCTGATATCCTTAAAAAAGCAATAGTAACGCCAGTTCATAAAGGATGTAATCCGGCAGACATAAACAATTATAGACCAATATCAAACCTACCCATACTATCAAAAATATTTGAAAAAATTATCTACAAACAGCTCTACTCCTACCCCATTCCCATTTTCTGGGTGGTAGTGACCCCATACCCATCCTGTGGATGGTAGTATGGCTCCCCCCTCATACCCATCCTGTGAGTGGTTGTCGACCTAATACCCATCATGTGACTCGCAGAGTGCACTCCTTGCATTGAACGCACATAGTAGTGACACCCAGAAAATAGTCAGTGATATTCGAATGAATGTTTTAACTGCTATAGAAAACAGATTTGAAATTAAATTCCTATGGATACCATCACATGTTGGCATCTCAAGGCATGACACTGTTGAAATGCTTGCAAAGACAGCCTGTAGAAAACCAGTGGTAAAAATTTATATGGGTGTTTCATTAGCAGTGACTAAGAGAATACTTAAACAAATATCTAATGGAGATCACACAGACCTAACAAATTCACAAAGACCTGAAAGTTGTAGCATTAAATATTATGATAGATATCGTGAGGAGACATTCACATATGGGACTAATAGAACAAGAACCCGGCAATGTGATGTTATAGTGGCCAGAATACGCCTGGGATATAGACGTATCTGGCAGCTTCCTTAAAACCAAAATGTCGAGTACACAATGTGTCAACTTTGTGAAAGAGAAAACATGCACTCTCTTGAACATTATATTGTAGAATGTCCCAAATTGACTGACTTTCACCCTCCTGGCCTACGGTATGCTGAACTGTGTAGTTACTATATGAGTACTGAAGCACTTGATGATATATTGGACTTGTACCCAAGATTAACCATGTAATGTATCAATTATATGATGTATGTATGTGATGTAACTATATAACCTGAGCTTGTAAAAGCACCTTCAGTGATTAAATGCTTAATTGCACACTAGTTTCTCTATCAGTTATCTCACTCTGTCAGAGTAAAAGAGACAAATGTATGTGAATGCATGTGTGTGTGTGTATATGTATGTATTCATGTATGTATATATGCATGTGTACATATATGTGTGTGTGTTTGTATATGTATGTGTATAAATATATATTATTAAATATGACCGAAAAAGTAAGATTAATAATTCTAACACGAATTTTCTCAATCTTTCGTACATTTCTTTTCACTGTTGGAGGTAATTCAAAAATCAATTCTCCAAAATTCATTTTTATTTCTAGTCTGACGCGACACTTTAGCGCGTTTCGTAAAACTTATTACATTTTCAAAGACTTTAGTTAACGCATACACAACTGAATAGAACTTACACATCTTCGATTTTGTTTATATCTACATTTGAGTGAGGTGGATGGGGTGAGGTGGTATTTAATAAGGTATTAATTTCATCAACACAAGCCAGAACATGAAACAATGGGTATTGAATAGAAGTGATTGTAGAAAAGCCTATTGGTCCATATTTCTTGATGTTTCTATATTGGAGCGGAGTCTTGAGGTGGGTAGAATATAGTTGTGCATTAATTGGCTGTTGATTGCTGGTGTTGACTTCTTGATGTGTAATGCCTCGCAAATGTCAAGCCGCCTGCTATCGCTGTATCTATCGATGATTTCTGTGTTGTTTACTAGGATTTCTCTGGCGATGGTTTGGTTGTGGGAAGAGATTATATGTTCCTTAATGGAGCCCTGTTGCTTATGCATCGTTAGACGCCTAGAAAGAGATGTTGTTGTCTTGCCTATATACTGGGTTTTTTTGGAGCTTACAGTCCCCAAGAGGGCATTTGAAGGCATAGACGACGTTAGTCTCTTTTAAAGCGTTCTGTTTTGTTTCTGGAGAGTTTCTCATGAGTAGGCTGGCCGTTTTTCTGGTTTTATAGTAAATCGTCAGTTGTATCCTCTGATTTTTGTCTGTAGGGATAAAGTTTCTATTAACAATATCTTTCAGGACCCTTTCCTCCGTTTTATGAGCTGTGGAAAAGAAGTTCCTGTAAAATAGTCTAATAGGGGGTATAGGTGCTGTGCTGGTTGTCTCTTCAGAGGTTGCATGGCGTTTCACTTTCCTTCTTATGATGTCTTCGACGAAACCATTGGAGAAGCCGTTGTTGACTAGGACCTGCCTTACCCTACAGAGTTCTTCGTCGACTTGCTTCCATTCTGAGCTGTGGCTGAGAGCACGGTCGACATATGCGTTAACAACACTCCTCTTGTACCTACCTGGGCAGTCGCTTTTGGCATTTAGGCACATTCCTATGTTCGTTTCCTTAGTAAGAAACTAACAACATTATATGGAGGACCTATGGCAATTCCACGACCAAGAGATGGCTTCCTGAATCTTGCAGGAATTAACCTCACTGAGGACCAAGTCACTCTCCTAAATCTGGGCATAAACTGTCACGTTATGTCCAGACCGAGTGAGATGGCCCGGAAAGTAGAGTTGGAAATTCTGTTGGACGACATATTCGACCTCGAGACACAAAAGAAGGTCACTACCAAAGATACCTTACAAGCAGAACTTATTGCAGAAGGAGGAAGGAATCGAGGCAATTACAGAAGCACCATACTGTCCCCCGAGCTCAAAGCGGCAGCTAAAAGCCTTCGTGAGAACAAGGAGATAGTTGTCAGGAGAGGTGACAAGTCGCCAATATATGTCATTCTTAAAAAAGACGAATATCTGGCGAAAATGAACCTCATACTCTCTGACCAAACTAAGTTCCAAAGGGTAACGAAGGACACTACAGCCGAATTGAAAGCAAAGGTCAACAAACAGATCGAAACTGTGAACGCCAAGAAATCCGGACTCCATCTGCCAAAGATCATTGTCTACACTAAGGAAACGAACATAGGAATGTGCCTAAATGCCAAAAGCGACTGCCCAGATAGGTACAAGAGGAGTGTTGTTAACGCATATGTCGACCGTGCTCTCAGCCACAGCTCAGAATGGAAACAAGTCGACAACGAACTCTGTAGGGTAAGGCAGGTCCTAGTCAACAACGGCTTCTCCAATGGTTTCGTCGAAGACATCATAAGAAGGAAAGTGAAACGCCATGCAACCTCTGAAGAGACCAACACAACACCTATACCCCCTATTAGACTATTTTACAGGAACTTCTTTTCCACAGCTCATAAAACGGAGGAAAGGGTCCTGAAAGATATTGTTAATAGAAACGTTATCCCTACAGACAAAAATCAGAGGATACAACTGACGATTTACTATAAAACCAGAAAAACGGCCTGCCTACTCATGAGAAACTCTCCAGACACAAAACAGAACGCTTTAAAAGAGACTAACGTCGTCTATGCCTTCAAATGCCCTCTTGGGGACTGTAAGCTCCAAAAAAACCAATATATAGGCAAGACAACATCTCTTTCTAGGCGTCTAACGATGCATAAGCAACAGGGCTCCATTAAGGGACATATAATCTCTTCCCACAACCAAACCATCGCCAGAGAAATCCTAGTAAACAACACAGAAATCATCGATAGATACAGCGATAGCAGGCGGCTTGATGTTTGCGAGGCATTACACATCAAGAAGTCAACACCAGCAATCAACAGCCAATTAATGCACAACTATATTCTACCCACCTCAAGACTCCGCTCCAATATAGAAACATCAAGAAATATGGACCAATAGGCTTTTCTACAATTACTTCTATTCAATACCCATTGTTTCATGTTCTGGCTTGTGTTGATGAAATTAATACCTTATTAAATACCACCTCACCCCATCCACCTCACTCAAATGTAGATATAAACAAAATCGAAGATGTGTAAGTTCTATTCAGTTGTGTATGCGTTAACTAAAGTCTTTGAAAATGTAATAAGTTTTACGAAACGCGCTCAAGTGTCGCGTCAGACTAGAAATAAAAATGAATTTTGGAGAATTGATTTTTGAATTACCTCCAACAGTGAAAAGAAATGTACGAAAGATTGAGAAAAATCGTGTTAGAATTATTAATCTTACTTTTTCGGTCATATTTAATAATATATGTCTACAGGAAAGACTGCTACCAAAATATACTAGTATGTGTATAAAGTATATATGGAAGCAAATCAGAATTACATTTCACCTTTGCACATTAATGACACTATGTAAAAGACACATCGAACACTTTATGTAGGGCACACGCAAATCTGTGTATCTATGTATTTACGTATGTAGGTTAGGTTAGCATTTTAAAAGCACCGAATCACCTTCTGTGGTTGATTGTTCAATAAACCCTTGAACTATATGTTTAACACATCTGTAACCCTGTCCATGGAAGACAGAAGAAAATGTTTATATGCTGGTGAGCATTGTAAACGTGTGGCCACGTTTGTGGTAGAAAATAATAATAGTAATAATAATAATAATAATAATAATAATAATAATAATAATAATAATAATAATAATAATAATAATAATAATAATAATAATAATAAAAAAACATCATGTGGGCGGTAGTGGACCTCATGCCCATCCTGTGGGCAGTAGTCGGCCCTGTACCAATCCTGTGGGCTGTATTGGACTCCATACCAATCCTATGGGTGGTATAGTGGACCCCATATCCATCCTGCGGGCGGAAGTGGACCCCATACCCATCCTGTGGGCGGTACTGGACCCCATACCCATCCTGTGAATGGTACTGAACCCCATACCCATCCTGTGGGCGGTATTGGACCCAATACTCATCCTGTGGGAGGTATTGGACCCCATACCCATCCTGTGGGTGATAGTGGACCCGATACCTTGAGGTGCTTCCGGGGCTTAGCGTCCCAGCGGCCCGGTCGTCGACAAGTCCTCCTGGTTGCCGGACTGATCAACCAGGCTGTTGGACGCGGCTGCTCGCAGCATGACGTATGGGTCACAGCCTGGTTGATCAGGTATCCTCTGGAGGTACTTTTCCAGTCCTCTCTTAAACACTGTGAGGGGTCGGCCAGTTATGCCCCTTATGTGTAGTGGAAGCGTGTTGAACAGTCTCGGACCTCTGATGTTGATAGAGTACTCTCTCAGAGTACCTGTTGCACCTCTGCTTTTCAACGGGGGTATTCTGCACATCCTGCCATGTCTTCTGGTCTCATGTGATGTTATTTCTGTGTGCAGGTTTCGGACCAGCCCCTCTAATAATTTCCACGTGTAAATTATTATGTACCTCTCCCGCCTGCGCTCAAGGGAGTACAGTTTTAGGATCTTTAGTCGGTCCCAATAGTTTAGATGTTTTACTGAGTGGATTCTAGCAGTAAAGGATCTCTGCACGCTCTCCAGGTCAGCAATTTCTCCAGCTTTGAAAGGGGCTGTCATTGTGAAGCAGTACTCCACGCTAGAGAGCACAAGCGTTTTGAAAAGTATCATCATCGGTATAGCATCTCTAGTGTGAAAAGTTCTTGTTATCCAACCTGTCATTTTTCTTGCAGTTGTGACGCCTACTTTATTGTGTTCTTTAAAGGTAAGGTCTTCCGACATGAGTACACCCAGATTCTTTACATTGCCTTTTCGTTGTATGTTATGATTTGCCTGAGTTTTGTACATAGTTTCCGTTTTTATATTTTCATTTTTTCCATAGCGCATGAGCTGGAACTTATCTTCGTTAAACACCATATTATTTTCTGCAGTCCATAGAAAGACCTGATCTACATCTGACTGAAGGTTTGCCGTGTCCTCTATGTTGCCTACTCTTATGAAGATCCTAGTGTCATCTGCAAAGGATGATACAGTGCTATAGACTGTGTTCTTGTCTATGGCCGATATGAGGATGAGAAAAAGTACTGGAGCATGCACAGTACCCTGGGGGACTGAGGTCTTCACGGTTGATGGGCTGCATTTTATTTTGTTGACTATTACACATTGGGTTCTGTTGGTCAGGAAATTGTAGATCCATCTGCCTATTTTTCCAGTAATTCCTTTTGAACGCATTTTATGTGCAATAACACCATGGTCACATTTATCTAAAGCTTTTGCGAAATCTGTGTAAATTACATCAGCGTTTTGTTTGTCTTCCATAGCATCTAATGCCAAATCATAGTGGTCCAGCAACTGCGACAGGCAAGAGCGCCCTGTTCTGAAACCATATTGTCTGGGGTTATGGAGATGCTGTGATTCCATGTATTTTGTGATCTTACTTCTTAGCACTCTCTCAAAATTTTTTATGATGTGCGATGTTAGTGCTATCGGTCAATAATTTGTTTGCCTCTGCCTTATTTCCTCCTTTATGAAGTGGTGCTATCTCTGCTGTTTTTAGTATATCAGGAATAACGTCAGTATCTAGGCTTTGTCTCCACAGAATGTGGAGGGCCTGCGATAGTGTTTTTTTTTTTTACAGTTGTTTATGAATATGGAGTTCCAAGAATCCGGTCTTGGTGCAGAGTGCATAGGCATACTATTTATGGCTTCTTCAAAATCAAGTGGGGATAGGGTGACGTCTGATATATGATTTGATGTTGGTATCATATCCATGAAAAATTCATTTGGGTTATCAATCTTTAGTGTGTTTAATGGCTCGCTGAAAACAGACTCGTACTGCTTCCTCAGTAGCTCGCTCATTTCTTTGTTGTCATCAGTGAAAGTTCCATCTCCCTTCGCAGGGGCCCGATACTAAATGTGTTTTTTTTATCTAGATTTTGCATAGGAGAACAAATATTTCGGATTACTCTCTATTTCACTGATGGCCTTTTGCTCTCCTTGCCTCTCCTGGGTTTTGTATGATTCTTGTAGCTTCCGAGATAGGGTGCGACTCTCAAGTTGTTCCGCGATTCGTTTTCTTCGCCAATATAGGAAACGACTTTCCCGTTCCAATCTGCATCTCTTCTTTTTTTTTTCTTAGGGGTATGCGGTTTGAACATATTTCTAGTGCTACTGAGGTTATTTTTTCCAGGCACTGGTTCAGGTTTGCATTTTCTAGCTGTTCTTCTCAGTTTATTTCTGTGAAGTCCTGGTTTATTTGCTCCCAGTTTATCTGTTTATTATTGAAGTTGAATTTGCTGAAATCTCCTCCACCGGGAATCTGGACTGGTTTTGAAGGTCTACTCCCCATGGTTGTCATAACTTCAATTAAGTTGTGATCTGAGTAGCAGGTATTTGTAATCATTATGTTCCTGATCATTATTAATGAAAATGAGGTCCAGCGTGTTCTCCTTCCTAGTTGGTTCTACTATTTGCTAGTTTAAGGCAACCCTGTCGCACATCCGTAACAGGTCATTTGCATGTGCCTGTTCATTTAGGCTACCTCCTGGTATTCTTTCTGATATTACTGTATTAGCCAGGTGCTTCCATTTCATGTGCCGTAGGTTGAAGTCCCCAAGCAGGATGATGTTCGGAGCTGGATTTGTGAGGTTTTCCAAGCAGTGTTCTATTTTCATTAGTTGGTCTTTAAACTGCTGAGGGTTTGCCTCTGGTGACTTATATACAAGGACAATAACTACATTTAGAATCTCTATTTTGATTATCAGCACTTCCACCATATCATTTGAGGTGTTTAGCAGCTCAGTACAGATGAGTGTGTCTTTGATGTAGAGGCTGACCCCACCCTGAAGCCGGTGTTTCCTATCACATCTGAAAAGATTGTACTCTGAGATCCATTTTTCACCATCATGGTAGTCCTTTGTGTGGGTTTCTGTTAGGGCTGCAAACACTGCATTTGCCTCATGAAGGAGACCATCTATAAGTGAACTTTGTTGGATTTACGTGTTTTTATACCCTGGATGTTGGCAAATATAAATGATGTTATCATGTTAGTGGTAGTGCTGGATGGCTTACTTGGTGGTAATATTTGAGGCTCTGTTAAGGAGGCCATAGTGTTTGCGTCCAGGGTGTGTTGTTTTGGAAGTGATTCGTCCAGTTTTGGTAGTAGGACGGGTGTTGTGTGGTGTAGTACCTGTGTGCTTGTTTATAATTTGTATTCCAGTCTTGTGGGTATCTCCGTTCCCCTCTGTAATCCTGTATTGATTCCCTCTGACTGTTTCTCTCTCTTATATATACTACTCTGTTTCTGCCATCCTCTAAAAAAATTCCAGTAGTGTCATATTGATCTTCCCGTCTATAACGCTGTGTATCTCTCACGTGGAATTCCGGACACTGAAGATTGTAGCATTTTCTGTCCCTAATTGAAAATTGACATAATTTAGGGTGGAAGTATCTACACCCTGTTCCAAAACGGCATGTACCCCTCTCCAACATGTTCCTGCATTTTCGAGGATGCAGAAAATGGCATTTTGCTCCTAATTTTCCATATTTGCATATTCCTTTAGCGCAGAATTTGCAAATGTGTTCCGGTTTTGCGTTTTTCAAGGTATTTATATCTGTGACTGTCTTGTCTACCTCTTTATTGGAGCCATCTCCGTTTTTCGTCCCAATTCCTTCATCTATGCACTCTGTTTCACTGTTGCTCTCATCGTTTTTATTACCTGGCTCTGCAATATTGCTGTTATTTTGTACCACAATACCCTCTTCCTCCACACTACTGCTGCTGTTCTCTAATCTATCTGTTCCTGAGTTTTGGTCGTTATCCAATGTTGTCTTTTCCCAGTCCACATGTATCACTGGTAGCTTGTCTGTGAATGATAATCTCTGTGACTAGGGAATGTTTTTCATCAGTTTAGTTATGTTCTCTAACATTAATCTGTCATCTTTGTAAACCCAGTAAATTCCTTGCCTTTTTGTGCATCCTGGAGCTTATTCTGTACAGCCCAGGTGAAATCTTATGTTACAGATGCAACACTGGACGCCTGCATTACGTTTTCCCAGTACTCCCGAACACTCGCCACATCTCTCTATTGTCTGATGTATTGTATTGTATTTGAGGTTCACTGTATGGATCACTTGTTGATGTCAGTCCTTTTAACTCTTTATAAAATTATATGTATATATTTACATGTTTAATATATATATAATATTATATGTATACCGTATATTTGTAATATTATGTATGTTATTTTGTTCAAACTTTATGGCAGATACTTAGCGTAGGGTAGCGAAGCTGGTCCCCGGTCGGTACAGGTGACCTCTTGCTGTCCCAGGTTGATGTCACCAGTTTCCAGTTACTCGATTTATAACCACTGATGCCGCCTCTTGCCACTATTCTATATTCCTAGTATTCTATATTTATATAGAATCCATACCCATCCTGCGGGCGGAAGTGGACCCCATAACCATCCTGTGGGTGGTAGTGGACCCCATGCCTATCCTGTGGGCGGTATTGGAGCCAATACTCATCCTGTTGGAAGTACTGGACCCCATACCCATCCTTTGGGTAGGAGTGACCCCATATCCATCCTGTGGGTGGTAGTGGTCCCCCTACATGGTGTTTGTTATACTGAGGAAGTATAATAATAATAATAATAATAATTTTTATTTAGGCAAAGGTACATACATAAAGAGATTTTACAAAGTTTGTTGGCTTTATAGATAAGAGCTAGTACATACAATGCCTAAACCCACTATTACGCAAAGCGTTTCGGGCAGGAAAAAACACTACTGACTAAAGCTTAAAACTAATGGGTAAAAAGAAAAAAATGCGTTGAGTACAAATAAAAATAGAGGTAAAAGAGGGGGGAACATTGTTGAAAAAAACAGCACAAATACAATTACAAATTAATTACAGAAAATTACATTAAAACAGCGTTGATTTGTAAAACAAAAAAACAAAAAACATACATGGGTTGACAATAGAGAGGTAAGGTAGGTTACAGGGAATTTATTAGGTATAGCTTCGTTTTTAACTTAAACTGGTTGAGAGAGGTACTGTCTTTAACATGGTTGGGAAGGTCATTCCACATCCTGGGCCCCTTGATTTGTAGAGCATTTCTGGTTTGATTAAGTCGTACTCTAGGAATATCAAAGCTGTATTTATTTCTGGTGTGGTGCTCATGGGTTCTGTTACAAACCTTCTATGAAGCTTTTGAGATCAGGATTGGCATTACAATTTAGCGTTTTGTATATGTATAGTACACATGAGAGAATGTGCAGTGACTTAATGTCTAACATATTCAGGGATTTGAATAGGGGTACCGAGTGATGTCTGGGGCCAGAATTGGATATTGTCCTAATAGCAGCTTTGTGTTGAGTAATTAGAGGACGTAAGTGATTTTGGGTAGTAGAGCCCCAAGCACAAATACCATAGTTGAGATATGGATAGATAAGGGAGTAATAGAGAGTCACCAGGGCAGGGCGTGGTACATAATATCTGATCTTAGAAAGAATGCCCACAGTTTTTTTAACTTTTTTTGATATGTTTAGAATGTGTCCCTGGAAATTCAGCTTGTGGTCAATGAGAATGCCAAGGAATTTGCCGTCTAATTTGTTACAAATTTGGGTATTGTTTATTTTGAGATTTATTTGATTAGAGGATTTATTGCCAAACAGAATATAGAAAGTTTTGTCAATGTTAAGGGTGAGTTTGTTGGCAGTTAGCCACAGATGGACTTTATTTAGCTCAGTATTTACTGTGGCATTTAGAGCAAGGGGATCAGGACTGGAGTAAATGAAGGTTGTGTCGTCAGCAAATAGGATTGGTTTGAGGTGTTGGGAGGCATTTGGAAGGTCATTAATGTAGATGAGAAAGAGGAGAGGGCCAAGTATGCTGCCCTGGGGAACACCAATGTTGATGGGTAGGGTGGGAGAAATTGTATTATTCACAGAAACACATTGGAGCCTGTCAGTAAGGTAGGATTTGAGGTATTGTAGGGAGTGTCCTCTGACACCATAATGATGTAATTTAAGAAGAAGGTTTTGGTGGTTGACAGTATCGAAAGCTTTATGCAGGTCCACAAATAACCCAACAGGGAACTCATTTTTATCAAGAGCTGTATGAATCGAGTTAAGCATACTAATAAGTGCATCGTTAGTGCTTTTTTTGGGCCTGAAGCCATACTGGCAAGGGCTAAGTATATTGAGTTTGGCTAGATATGAGTAAAGCTGCTTATAGATTAGTTTTTCAAAATTTTTTGACAAGTTTGGCAGGATTGATATAGGTCTGTAGTTGTTAACATCTGTGAGATCACCACATTTGTGGACAGGCGTTACTCTCGCTTTTTTTAGAATATCTGGAAAGGTTTGGAGTTCAAGTGACTTGTTGAAGAGCAAAGCAATAGCAGGGGCTAAAGATCTGGAGGCTTTTTTGTAGATTAAAGTTGGTATCTCCTCAAGAGCACCAGACTTGGTTTTAAGGGAAAGGATTATCTCATTGACGTCAATGGAATTAATAGGCTTTAGGTACAGAGACTGGGGATAGTTCCCTGTAAGATAGTCCTTAATGTCAGTACTGGAAGATGGAATATCATTAGCAAGGGATGAACCAATGGAAGAGAAGAACCTATTGAACTCAATAGCAGAATCAGAGGCTGAAAGCTGACCATCGTTATTAGACAGGAGAGTCGGTTTGTTATTTAAAGACTTCTTTGATCCCAATATTTGTGAAATTGTTCTCCATGTTTGTTTAATGTTGCTCTTTATTTGGGTAAATTTATCTTCGTAGTATTTAGTTTTGGCTCGTTTAATTATCTTAGATAGCAATAATGAGTAATTCTTTGAGAATTCTTTGGAGACAATCCCTAACCTATACTTTTTCTCAAGGTCATGTTTTTTATTAATAGATTTAAGTATTCCCTTTGTAAGCCAGGGATTGTTAAGCCTTTTGGTTGTGACTTGTTTTGTAAGCATAGGACAGTGGGTATTATAAAGGCTAAGAGTTATTTGAAGAAAAGATTGAACTGCTAGGTTGATGTCCTCTATGTTACCTAACTCGGACTCCCAGTTGACATTATCAGTAGCAGTTATAAAATAGTCTATAGTAGTTTCATTGTGTAGTCTAAAACGTATCTCTCTTGACTCAAGAGGTGGTTTGCTAATGTTAGTTAAGAGAAATGTGGGGTAATGGTCTGTAGTGCTATCGGTGATTATACCTGAAGTAAGCGGAGAGGTTATATTTGTCCAGATGTGATCAAGAGTCATGGCAGTGCTATCAGTGATTCTAGTAGGTCTAGTGATTAAGGGTATGAGGAAGCAGGAATCCATACAGTTGAGGAAGCTAACAGCAGTAGGGTGTTCTGGCTCGCAGAGGTCAATATTAAAGTCCCCTGCGATAATTAGGTGGTTTTTGTTCAGTCTGTTATCAAGTATTAGATTTCTAAGGTTTGAGTTGAATTCGGACACATCAGTGTTAGGAATTCTATAAACTGCACCCACAGACAGGATAGACTCGGCACCCTTGACTCTGAAGCTGGCGAAGATATACTCCCCATAGCAGTCTCTAGTTCTAATTTCTTTTAAGCATGTTAGTTCTTGGTGGTAGTAAAGAGCAGTGCCACCACCTCTCTGAAGTTGACGACAGTTGTGGATTGCTGAGTAGTTAGGCATGTTAAAGAGTTGAGTAGTATCATCTTTCAACCATGTTTCAGTAAGTATAATAAAAGAGAAATTGTTGTCAATAGCTTCAATCAAGGCACTAACATCATCGAAGTGTTTGCCTAGGGATCTAACGTTCAAATTGATTACAGAGATATTGTGACTATGAGTTAATATATTGTTTACATCATGTGCTGCAAAATATCTGCAATTTAGATCATTAAAGTGATTATTGTCATAGATAGTGGATAAGAGGTTAAGTTCTGGGTCTATACTTGACTGCATAAAAAAAGCTGATTGCCGGAAAAACAAGAAAAACAAAAAGAAATAAATGTACACAATACTGTACCAAACAAACACAAAAGGGGCTTACAGGGGTACAATGGAGTAAGGGAGTATGGCTAGGCTAGGAAACCTAGGTAATGAATGAGATTAAAGAAAAAAACATATAAACATGGACTATACAAAACACAAGATATAGATATACAAAACAAAAATATAAACAAGACTAAGCAATACAAAAAAATTGAGCAAAAATGAAAAATGAGGTAGATTGCTTACAGGTACTCTCAGGTACACTGTAAGTAACAATAGACAGAAAATATATATCAATATAGAAAAGAATGTCACAATACAATAAGATAAGCAATTACATGAACAGATGAAAAACAAATCTGCTGTAAAATACGAAGTAATTATAGCAAAACACAATATAATAATATAACAATACAATAAGAGCTTACAAAGTATTGAGTCTGCTAAATTAGAGAATAATTATGGCAAGACACAACAATAAATGCAAGCAAACAAGGAATTGAAACAATTAGAGGTAGAATTAAGGTCACTAGATAGCCATGGAGGATACACAAGTTTGGCGGAGAGAACAAAAAATCAGTAGAGACTGTCAAGATGAATATATAAAAAAATTTGACAAATGATAATTGTAAAGTAAAATAATCTTAAAGATAATAAATTTTATTAAGCTTAGTTTTAACTTATAATTAGTATGAACTTAATTAAAAGAACAAAAATGAGATCAATAATTGATTTCAATAAATGACATAGATCAATACAAATAAATTTAAAATATAAATGGAATAGGGTAAGATTAGATTTAAGAGTAAAATTTTACAATGAAACTGAGGTAGATACTTGCATAAGTGCATGGAGACTTGATGGATTATTTAGGAAATTATATGAATAGGAGAACATCAGGTAAATGGTAAGGCAGAGATAGCACCTTAGACAAAGTTAGATTAAGTTAGGTTAGGCTCAGGCACTGAAAGAGTTATTTTAAGTACTGGCATTGGTCGGGTTCAGGTTTTCAGATATACCACAATCACTTAAGAAGGCCAGGAGTTGTTGGTCACATTTTATTTCATATCTTTTTCCTGTAGCTTCTTTCGTCACAAAAATCGTACCATTCCTTGTGTAGCACTGCTTGATAAGACCAAGGTTTTGTTTGCGAATTTGGCGCAGCCTGTAGAGGAGGGATCCACGCTGCTTAGTAAGACACTCATTTATATAGAGGTTGGTTTTTTGCTGAGCAGCTGTTTGCATGAGGTCAAACTTCGCAGAGGGATTTGCAAGTTTGATGAGCATTCTCCTACAGTTACGGGGATTGTTTTTATCTATCCTAATAGCCGATTTGATTTGAACATTGACACTGATCTTTGAATTAATTAGGGTGTTGGCTATGTTACAGCAATCCTCACCTTGTTGTTCAACAGGTAGATCAGTGGAGCTAATTATCAGGGAGTCATGAATTTGTTGTTGCTCTTGGTCATCTTTGGAAGCCGCCTGGTGAGTCTGAAGGAGATTGATCTGTTTTTCCAGCTTTTTAAGGAGGTCACTTTGAGCTGTGAGGGTTTCTTCAGCCTGAATCTTACGTATTTGATCCATTGTATCATTTGCAACAGTTTGTATGTTGAGAATTTCTTGGTTGTTGTTCATCGACGATTTAAGGAGGCAGTCTATGGTATGTTGTTGTCGGGTGACTGTGTCTTGGAGGGCCAAAATAGCTTCTGATTGCATTTTCACAAGGTTGTGCAGTTTCTGGAGCCATGGATTACTTCGGAGAGGTTTGAAGTTTAAACAGGGAGCCATAGATTGAGTGAATTCTAAAGCTAGAGATCCGAGGTGAGTTGAAGGGGGGGGGGGAGTGAGGAGGGGGAGCAGATGCTGTGTTTACAAACATCGGCGAGGGTTGGGTCGTTGCCAGTGTTTCATTCAGAACTCTAGGAGTAATGGAACCAGAGCGAGAGGCACCCCTACCTTGCTTGTTGTTATGTTTGGGCATGTTTTCGACGAATAGATTCTTGGTAGCGTTTCTAATGGTAGATACTTGGTGAATTATAGTAGGGATGACTAGCGTATTGGGAACACTTGGCAGAAGGGTCGTAGAAAGGCAGGCGAAAATTGGTTAATTTTGGTTGATTACTGTTGAGGTTCACTGTGAGTTATGTCATATTAAGTCTCCATGCACTTAACTCGTGCTAGGCAGCAGTTAGGCCATGCAACGTTGAGTGGAGACGAAATTAAACACGAAATTTCAGCAGCTGTGACGGAGCCGGTACCACCGCCAGCGTTTCCCGCCGTCCGAATGACTTGTTTTGTAGGAAAGTCTTGGTTGTAGGGTTGATATAAAGCCATCGCTTGGTTACTGACTTTAATACTTATAAACAATTACATGACTAGTAGCTTCCGAGCTGGTAGCGTCCTGTACGCTCTTGTTTACCTTCTCTACTCTGGCGTCTCAGCCGCCGCACATAGAAAACGGATGGTACCATTTTCTGTGAACATGACATCCCTCCTTTTCTTTAAAAAGAATGAATGCAGGATGTCTACCATGCTTGTAGCACAAAGCAAAGTTATTGACACAAAGTAAGTTATTAACATATCAAGAGATATTGCATACATTTAACATTAATTAAGCACACAAAGAATTTAAACAACTTAATCATTACCACACAGGATTTCAATGTTAAAAATACAAATGCAATGTTAAACAAACATGAAAGAAACTGTAATACAAAGTTACAAAATATTGAATGAGAGATCTGCATTATTCAAACAATATTAAATTTAGTTTAGCATTATAAGTAAATACTTTGCATAACATAGAAACACAATTAATCATCAAATCGCTTAGGACGTTTGACATGACGTTTAGGACGAGAGTCCTTAAATACAAGAACATCCCTTGGTGAATTGTTTGTCAGGTTATAACTCATTTTTTCTTTATCGTTTGTACGACTTTGCACTTCATCATTTTCTACACTAGTTAGAATCACTTTGAAATAAGCCATATTACGTGTTATACTATGATCTCTATTACTAGCTGTTACCATACTTCCTTTTACACTAATCACTTTATATGGTTTTGTATCATACGGCATATCTAGCTTTCCCTCTTTTTTCTTTTTAACGAGAACAGTATCTCCAACTTTTACGAATTGTTCCTTTGCACGTTGATCATGAGCAATTTTCATTTTGCCCTTGGCTTGTGCATCCTTCTGAGCGAGACGTTTATCCGTTACCTCGGCTGGCATGACAGGTAGTGCGATTCTCATAGGACGTCCAAATAAAAGTTCACCAGGTGACTTGCCCAGTGTTCCATGCGGTGTTGCACGGTAGTTCCTGAGAAAAGCATACATAGCTTGTTTCCAGGATCGTCCTTCGGCATGAGCACAGCGTACCACTTTCATGAGAGGTTGCATGAATCTCTCGACTTCTCCATTTGCTTGTGGATGTAGTGGCATCACACGGCGGTGTTTGAATCCAATATGCTCAGCAAAGTTGACAAAGTCTTGTCCATTGAATGGCGGTCCATTGTCCGTCTTGACAACTTCAGGAATGCCAAAGTTTGAAAAGATCTTGTCGAGTTTCGGGATGACGGCCTTTGCAGATGTGGAAGTGATGATTTCTACTTCTGGATAACGTGAGTGATCATCAAGTACTGTCCAGTTGGTAGCGGTCCGCAGAAGTCCATCGATAATTCCGTCCATGGTGCAGCAGGTAGTGGTGAAGGTTGTAGAGGTGTTGGTCTTGAAGTATCCACTGCAGCTTGGCAAGGGACACAGGCATCATGCATGTCCTTTGCTTGACGATCAATGCCAGGAAACCACACCTTTTCTCGTAGCAGCTGTTTGGTCCTAACAAGACCTTGGTGTCCTTGATGTGCAAGCTTCAGAGCACGTTGCTGGAGAACAGCTGGAATGACGATACGAGTACCTCGCAGCACGGTGTCGCGTTGTTGCGTAACACTTAATTCTGTCTGGATGGGTTCAAGTACTTTGAATGTATCTTGGTCAACTCCTGAGGGTGGGATGCGTGGAAACTTTTTCCTAGTCAATGCATCCACTCTTGCTTGCAGAGTTGGGTCCACTAGGGATGCAGTACGTATTTCATCAAGAGTGAGAGCCTTAGGGACTGCATCATAGGTTACAGAGTGTACATATTCCTCGGCAACTTGCTGATGCTTGGTGATGATGAAACTGTTGGCAGGATGCCGACTGATGTAATCAGCGGGATTGCCTGCACCCGGCTTGTACTTCACCGTAAAGTTGTATGGTTGCAGACGAAGAGCCCATCTCTCAATACGAGCTGGTGGTTTGGACTTTGGATTATTGAAGATGGTCTCCAACGGTTTGTGGTCAGTGACTATCGTGGTGAAGGGTTCACCAAGCAGATACACATTGAAGTGTTCACAGCCCCATACAAGAGCAAGAGCTTCCTTCTCTGTCTGACTGTATCGTTGCTCAACATCTGTGAGAGAACGGCTGGCATAGGCAATTACTACTCTGAAAACTGGTTGACCAGGTTTGTGTTGGGCTAACACAGCACCTAAACCAACAGGACTACCATCCACCATTAACTCAGTGTCCATTGATGGATCAAAGTACGCAGCAGTCGCATTCTCTACTAGTGCATCTTTCACGGCATCAAATGCATTTTGCTCGATATCGCTCCAGTACCATGATGCATTTTTTTCTTCAGGGGCTCACGTAGAGGCTTCGTAATGGTAGCAAAATCTGGAATGAAGCGAGAACAGTAGTTTGCCATTCCCAGAAAACTATGTACTTCAGTGGATGTTGAAGGAGGTGCATCATTCTTGATATCTGCAACTTTCTTAGGATCTGGAGACAGACCTTTGTCACTAAGTACATGTCCAAAGAATTCAATTTTATGTTGATTGAACTCAGACTTTGCTCGGCTTAGCGTCAAATTCTTTTCTCGTAAGCGTTGCAATGTTGCACGAAGAGCTTTGTCATGTTCAGCTTGGGTACGGCCATAAACAATGTTGTCTGCATTAGGTATATCTTGCAATACCTGGCTGATGATGTGCTGGAATACCTCAGCAGCACTGTTGATACCAAAACTCAGGCGCTTGTACCTATACAGACCTCGATGTGTCGTAAACGTTGTGATGAAGCGACTCTCTTCATCAAGTTCAAGCTGATGATAGCCCTTGTTTAAATTTAACTTGCTGAATACAGTTGCACCATTCAAGCGGTAGATCATATCATCTACAGTGGGTGTAGGATGGCGTTCATGCCTTGTTGGGAACACGCATGTCCACACAAATGCCTATCTCATCTGGATTCTTCGGCTTTGGTGGAGTGACAATTGGGCTTACCCATGGTGTTGGGCCTGTTACTGGTTCAATGATATCTAGTTCCATCAGCCTATCCAGTTCGGCATCGACTTTCTTACGAGTATGGAATGGTTGTCGGCGATGTGGTTGGGCAACTGGAATTACATATGGGTTGATATGCAGATGAACTTTGCTATCAGTATAACAACCTATGGATTTAAATCGATCAGAAAATTCAGCAACAATAGCATCAACATTGTTTGCACATTCCACTGCTACAGCATTAGAAAGCTGAAGTAGCCCTAATTTGGTTGAAGTCTTGTAACTGAGTAGAAATTCCTTTGCATTTATAACAACATGGAATGTAGTAGTGAGCATTGCACTCTTTGACTTATCTCTGCAGTGAAAGTTCCAATCACTGGTAAGGCTATCTTTGAAGCATAGGCAGTGGCTTTGCCATTGTAGTTTTCAAGCTTCAGGAACTATTTTTTAAATTTCTCATAGTGACATTCAGCAATGGTGTCAATGTTTGATCCAGTGTCAATGAGAACTTTGAGACAAATACCAGCAATGTATACTATAGTCTCTGGGTTGTTTGGAAGATCATTCCATTCTGTGATTGCTTGTACTCCATAAATGTAATCACATTCACTGTCATCTGAGACTGGTTGTAATGAAATGTTGTCTTGTATATTATTAACATTCTGGATTTGAGGTGCAATATTGTGTTTGCTACCTCGACCCCTATGACCTAATCCTCGTACAGTGCCTTTATTCACTGACTGTGGTTTCTTTAGTGCGGAACGACACATAGCACCAAAATGACCTAGTTTTCCACACTCATAGCACTTCTTACCTTGAGCAGGACAAACATTACCTTGGTGTGGGTAGTCTCCTCTACAATTGTAACATTTATTGTTGTTACCCTCTGATGTGGGTTCTTGTGACTGCTTGAGTTTTGTTCCTTGACCCCATTTGTGATGTGGTTTTCGGCTCAATTTGCTGTTAGGTTTGCCATGATATCTTCTTTGATCACGGTGTCCTCCCTGAACCTTACGTACCTCATCACTGTTAGTAACAGTGGCGGAACCGTTGTTGGCACTGCACTCCATGACACGAGCATCACGTGCAGCATCTTCCATTCAACGAGCAATATCCAGTATCTTGGTAAGAGAGCTTTCATCATCAACAAGTTCTAGAGCTCTTCGACGGAGACGTGTAGATGTGCATGTTTCAATTATTTGCTGTTTGATTTCTTTGTCAACATCAGCAAACTCACAATGGGCTGCTAAACCCTGCAGACGTGTGTGGTATTGATCTACGGTTTCATTAGAGAGTTGTCTGGCTCTCCTGAAATGCATAATTTCCATTGCAGTGTTTTGCCTTGGTTTGAAATGTTCTGTTAATTTGGCTTTGGCAGTGTCATAATCTTTGGCACCACCAGTGTCTTTCAGTGTGTCAAAAATCACCTGCATAATGAAGTACAAAGGCACGCTTTCTTTCAGCACTTTTGATGTCTGAAACTATCAACAAATTTTCAAACCTTTTAAGCCATTTGACCCACCTCTGTGACAGGTTTGTCTGGTCACAGTCAGGATCAAATGCAGGAAACTGAGGTATATTTGCCATTTTTACTGTATAAAAGTAAACTTATCACTTAAAATGTTCCTCAGAATATTAAACACTTACTGCACTGTATATGTTAGTTAAGAATTCACTGTAATTACCTTAATTTTGCAAAGCACACAAACATTTTAATGCAAAAGTTCACAGCAGAGCACAATACAGCAGCAACTGACTTCTTACCTAGCCCTTGTGTACATGTGTTGTTCCTACTCACAGCAGCACAGCAGTTGTCAGCAGTTGGCGCAGCAGTAGTTAGCAGTTGGTACAGCAGTTGGCAGCAGTTGGTGCAGCAGTTGGTACAGCAGTCAGTTCACAGCGTGAAGAATTGTAGCACAGAGCGCGTTTCGTATACAAAACATCGGGTTTTGTATACAGCATCAAAGCGTCGTTTCATACACCGCGTCGGCAGATTCCTCAGTACACAGCTTCTTCAGTCAGCACAGCTTGGGTACCACACAGCATTGGTTAGCATACAGCATTGGTTAGCACACAGCATCGTTTAGCACACAGCATTGGTTAGTACACAGCATCGGTTAGCATACAGCATCGGGTATGGTGCTCACAGCTTCTCTTCCTCCTCCGGGCAGCATGCTTCTCCCTTGAGTTTTAAACTGAACAAATACCTGCGTTCACAGTTCATCCTCGTCGCCAATGTGGTGTTTGTGTGTTACTGAGGAAGTCTTGGTTGTAGGGTTGATATAAAGCCATCGCTTGGTTACTGACTTTACTTTAATACTTATAAACAATTACATGACTAGTAGCTTCCAAGCTGGTAGCGTCCTGTATGCTCTTGTTTACCTTCTCTACTCTGGCGTCTCAGCCGCCGCACATAGAAAACGGATGGTACCATTTTCTGTGAACATGACACCATCCTGTGAGTGGTTGTCGACCCCATTCTCATTATGTGGGCGGTAGTGGACCTCATACCCATCCTGTGGGCGGTAATGGACCCCATACTCATTATGTGGGTGGTAGTGGACCCATACTCATTTTGTGGGCGGTAGTGGCGCATATACCTATCCTGTGGATGGACATGACCCCCCATTCCCATCCTGTGGGCGGTTATTGACCCCAATCCTGTGGATGATAGTGGTCCCCAAAGCCATCCTGTGGGCAGTAATGGACCCATGCCCATCCCTTGAGTGGTACTGGACCCTATACTCATCCTGTATGTGGCAGTGGAGGGCATACCGCTCCTTTGGGAGGAAGTGGACACCATACTTATCATGTTGGTGATAGTGGGCACCATACCCATCCTATGGGCGGTAATGGACCCACTACCCACCCTGAGGGCGTTGGTGGACTCCATATGCGTCATATGAGTTATAGTTAATCCCATACCCATCCTGTGGGCGGTTGTAGACGATATACTCATCCTGTCGGCAGTAGTTAAGCATACACCCATTCCATGGACGGTACTGTACCCTATTCTCATGCTCTGGGCGGCAATGGAGGCCATCCTCATCCTGTGGGCGGTAGTAGACACAATTTTCATCCTGTGGGGTGATTGTGGATCCCATATACCCATCCTGTGGGCGGTATAGTGAACGCCACACACATCCTTTGGGCTGAAGTGGAACATATAATCATCCAGTGGGCAGTAGTGGACCCTATACTCATCCTGTAGATGATAGTGTCCCCAAGCCTATCCTGTGGGCAGTAGTGGACCCGATACCCATCCTGCAGGCGGTAGTGGACGCTATACTCATCCTGTGGGTGGTGGAGGACCATAAACCCATCCAGTAGGCGGTAGTGGACCCCATACCCATTCTATGGGCAGTTGTTGGGCCAAGAAACATTCTATAAGTGGTATGGACCCCTTACCCATCGTACAGTAGGTAGTAGACACTATACCATCCTGTTTGTAGTAGTTTATCCCATGGACATTTCAATGTAACTTCGTTTTCTGTTGACGTTCCTACAATACATTCTTTAGAGATTTTTAGAGCACAAACTAGTGTATATAATGTTGATCGGTGAAGCACTTTTATTTTATGTATTTGTAACGGTTCTATTGTTACGTAAAGTATGGTGACAAATAAACACAGACACTTTGGTACTATATATATATTTGGTCAAATATACAGAAGTACACAGGAGATTCTTTGGTGTGAGTTGAGCGCACTGAGCGTCGGTACAGTATCTCGCAAGTGTCTGCTCTAGACCACACTTGAAAGTAGACTAGTTAATGTTCGCTACACCGCTGCTTATATTGCTCGGGCATCTCACCGTGTTGCCCGGGCAACGCCTCACCTCATTCATCTCCAAAGGTTGACAGGAACATTAACACTATATTTGGAGCGAGTATATTATTGGGATAATCTACTCGCTACAGAACTCCCCCTCCCAGGGGATGAAAGGAAAAATACTTGATCAAGGAACTTAGCTGGTCGGCGAATTGTACGCCCTGCTCGCGTTACATAACCATCAAAGTTAACTTCCTCCTCTTCGCTGATGTCATCTAACTGGGGTCGTAGGGTGGGAGGTCGCACAGGATCGTCCGTCGTCGCAGGATCAGGTTGTGGTGCGGCTGGTAACTGGGGTTGTAGGGTGAGAGGTCGTACAGGATCGTCCGTTGTCGTAGGATCAGGATGTGGTGCGGTTGGTAACTGGGGTCGAAAAGTGAACTGCGTAGTCGGCGGATGTGTCTCTGGTTGCTATATAGCAACTGAAAAGGAGGATCAGGATAAGGATCTGGGAAGGGACGGAGGGGGGGGGGGGTGTCTCAGACGTTGAGACGAAGCCTGGAGCAGAGCAGAGAGCTGAGTGAGGCCAGAGTCGTGGAGCTCTATGTTGGAGAGCGTGGCGGCTAGATTGAGAATTGTGAGTGTCTAAACTCGGGGAGCGAGAGCGTGGCGGCTCGATTGAGAATTGTGAGTGTCTAAACTCGGGGAGCGAGAGCGTGGCGGCTCGATGCGGTCGTAGTCTGCTGTTTGCTCTGTGTCGAAGCTGTAGCGTCTTGGGTTGATTAGGACTGTACACGCAGAGTACTACATTGTTGACTGTGGAAATTGTAGTCTGGTACTAAAAGATGTAGGCAGTGTGTGGACAAGCTCGGTGTAGCAGGAGAGAAGAATGTGCATAATTGTTGCGTCCTTGGGTCGCTGGTGGAGCATTTAGATCCGGGGCGGATGGGCTCGGGCACCAGGACATTAGGAGGTAATGTAGGCACGTAGTTAGGACAACGAGGGAATCACTGCTAGAGCTGAATTGTCCTGGAGGCGACGAAGTGTCGGAAACGCAAGCTGTAGGTCCTGTATTGCGCAAAGGCCTTGAGTCGGCCGAGTATCAAACTGCAGTGAACTTGTAGATGAATCTGATGACAGAGCAGCTGTCGTGGGCGTAGGACAAGCAGTGCCCTGGCAGCGACGGAGAGTCGGCAGGACAAGCTGTAGATCCAACATGAGGTAATCATTGATGAGGCTGTCAGATGAGTGAGTAACGATCGTGGAGCAGCAAGCCGTAGTAGATGAAAATGCAGAGATGGACGCGATGAAAATCATAACTGTGGCGAGGGTGTTGGCAGCGTTCCATCACAGCTAACAGTAGCAGTAGAGGTCCAGTGAGAGTCCATGTTGTAGTCCATCGTGGCTGGGTATCGTCGAAACTTCGTGAAGGTCGAAAATAGCCTCCATCTGCATGAACCAAAATTCTGAATCATCTGCGTTGTATGCTGGAAACCTGGTAGATAAATCCATGACGAAGATCTAGTTTGTGACTAGATGTTCTTTTTCACTCACTGGGTCACCAATGTAACGGTTCTATTGTTACGTAAAGTATGGTGACAAATAAACACAGACACTAAGGTACTATATATATATTTGGTCAAATATACAGAAGTACACAGGTGATTCTTTGGTGTGAGTTGAGCGCACTGAGCGTCGGTACAGTATCTCGCAAGTGTCTGCTCTAGACCACACTTGAAAGTAGACTAGTTAATGTTCGCTACATCGCTGCTTATATTGCTCGGGCATCTCACCGTGTTGCCCGGGCAACGCCTCACCTCATTCATCTCCAAAGGTTGACAGGAACATTAACACTATATTTGGAGCGAGTATATTATTGGGATAATCTACTCGCTACATATTAAATTATAGTGCTTATTATAATTTACTAAGAACAACTAATATTTCTCAAAACAAAACTACGAGCCTTCAATAGGATGTAGCTGATCTGTAATATTCTAAGAGCATGGACAATAGCAGGTAAATTTCACAACCCATGTGGGACCTGAAAACTACAATTTTCATTATAATTGAACCAATCACGAGTATTGGTACGTGAGGAAGAGGTTTGGGCCTTGAAAAAAAATATAACTGGGAATATACCACATATGTACTAATTCACAAGCAAAATATTGACAATAAGCAACAAGTCATATATGTGCTGTTTTGTGCGAGAGCGGGCAACCCGCTCTCGCACAAGACAGCACATATATGACTTAATGCTTAAAGTCAATATGTTGAATATGAATTAGTACATATATGGCATATTCCCAGTTACATTTTTTCCAAGGCCCAAACTCTTCCTCACGAAGAGTTTGAGGCTACTATGGTGTCCACTACCGTCAACAGGGCGGGTATTGGATCCATTACCGACCACAATATGCTTATTGGGTCAAGTACTGCCCACAGGATAGGTATGGGGTCCACTACTGCCCACAAGATGGGTTTGGGGACCACTATCACCCACAGGATGGGTAAGGGGTCCACTACCGCTCACAGGGTGGGTGTGGGGTCCACTACTGGCTACAGGTTGGCTATAGGGTCACTACCACCCACAGGATGGGTATGGGGTTCACTTCCGCCCGGAGGATGGGTATGCATGGGGTCCACTACCGCTCACAGGATACGTATCCTGTGAGCGGTAGGATCCACAACCGCCCACAGGGTGGATATGGGGGCCACGTTCATCCACAGGATGGGTATATGCTCCACTACCACCCACAGAATGAGTATGGGGTCCACTACCGCCCACAGGGTGGGTATGAGGGGCCGGCCACTACTACCCACAGTATGGGTATGAGGTTACTATACCACTCATAGGATGGGCATGGGATCCACTACCGCCCAAAAGATTGGTATGGGGTGCACTACCACCCACAGGATTGGAATGGGGTCCACTACCACCCACTAAATGGGTATGGAGTACATTAGCACCCCACAAGTTGGGTATTGCAGAGCCAGGTAATATAAACGATGAGAGCAACAGTGAAACAGAGCGCATAGATGAAGGTATTGGGACGAAAAACTGAGATGGCTCCAATAAAGAGGTAGACAAGACAGTCACAGATATAAATACTATGAAAAACGCAAAACCGGAACACATTTGCAAATTCTACGCTAAAGGAATATGCAAATATGGAAAATTAGGAGCAAAGTGCCATTTTCTGCATCCTCGAAAATGCAGGAACATGTTGGAGAGGGGTACATGCCGTTTTGGAACAGGGTGTAGATACTTCCACCCTAAATTATGTCAATTTTCAATTAGGGACAAAAAATGCTACAATCTTCAGTGTCCGGAATTCCACGTGAGAGGTACACAGCGTTACAGACGGGAAGATCAATATGACACTACTGGAATTTTTTTAGAGGAAGGCAGAAACAGAGTTGTAAATATAAGAGAGGAACAGTCAGATGGAACCAATACAGGATTACAGAGGGGAACGGAGATACCCACAAGACTGGAATACAAATTATCAACAAGCACACAGATACTACACCACACACCACCCGTCCTACTACCAAAACTGGACGAATCACTTCCAAAACAACACACCCTGGACGCAAACACTATGGCCTCCTTAACAGAGCCTCAGAAATTAACACCAAGTAAGCCATCCAGCACTACCACTAACACGATAACATCATTTATATTTGCCAACATCCAGGGTATAAAAACACGTAAATCCAACAAAGTTCGCTTTATAGATGGTCTCCTTCATGAGGCAAATGCAGTGTTTACAGCCCTAACAGAAACCCACACAAAGGACTACCATGATGGTGAAATATGGATCTCAGAGTACAATCTTTTCAGATGTGATAGGAAACACCGGCTTCAGGGTGGGATCAGCCTCTACATCAAAGACACACTCATCTGTACTGAGCTGCTAAACACCTCATATGATATGGTGGAAGTGCTGATAATCAAAATAGAGATTCTAAATGTAGTTATTGTCCTTGTATATAAGTCACCAGAGGCAAACCCTCAGCAGTTTAAAGACCAACTAATGAAAATAGAACACTGCTTGGAAAACCTCACAAATCCAGCTCCGAACATCATCCTGTTTGTGGACTTCAACCTACGGCACATGAAATGGAAGCACCTGGCTAATACAGTAATATCAGAAAGAATACCAGGAGGTAGCCTAAATGAACAGGCACATGTAAATGACCTGTTACGGATGTGCGACAGGGTTGCCTTAAACTAGCAAATAGTAGAACCAATTAGGAAGGAGAACACGATGGACCTCATTTTCACTAATAATGATGAATTGATCAGGAACATAATGATTACAAATACCTGTTACTCAGATCACAACTTATTTGAAGTTATGACAACCATGCGGAGTAGACCTTCAAAACCAGTCCAGATTCCCAGTGGAGGAGATTTCAGCAAATTCAACTTCAATAATAAACAGATAAACTGGGAGCAAATAAACCAGGACTTCACAGAAATAAACTGGGAAGAACAGTTATATAATGCAAACCTGAACCAGTGCCTGGAAAAAATAAGCTCAGTAGCACTAGAAATATGTTCAAACCGCATACCCCTAAGAAAAAAGAGGAAGAGATGCAGATTGGAACGGGAACGTCGTTTCCTATATAGGCGAAGAAAACGAATCACGGAACAACTTGAGAGTCGCACCCTATCTCAAGAACGGCGAAGAAGGTTAGGTAGAGAAATAGAAACAATTGAACGGAAGCTACAAGAATCATACAAAACCCAGGAGAGGCAAGGAGAGCAAAAGGCCACCAGTGAAATAGAGAGAAATCCGAAATATTTTTTCTCCAATGCAAAATCTAGGTAAAAAAAACCACATCTAGTATCGGGCCCCTGCGAAAGGGAGATGGAACTTTCACCGATGACAACAAAGAAATGAGCGAGCTACTGAGGAAGCAGTACGACTCTGTTTTCAACGAGCCATTAAACACACTAAAGATTGATAACCCAAATGAATTTTTCATGGATATGATACCAACATCAAATCATATATCAGACGTCACCCTATCCCCACTGGATTTTGAAGAAGCCATAAACAGTATGCCTATGCACTCTGCACCAGGCCCGGATTCTTGGAACTCCATATTCATCAAGAACTGTAAAAAAACACTATCACAGGCCCTCCACATTCTGTGGAGACAAAGCCTCGATACTGGCATTATTCCTGATATACTAAAAACAGCAGAGATAGCACCACTTCATAAAGGAGGAAATAAGGCAGTGGCAAAAAAATTATAGACCGATAGCACTAACATCACACATCATAAAAATTTCTGAGAGAGTGCTAAGAAGTAAGATCACAAAATACATGGAATCACATCATCTCCATAACCCCAGACAACATGGTTTCAGAACAGGGCGCTCTTGCCTGTCGCAGTTGCTGGACCACTATAATATGGCATTAGATGCTATGGAAGACAAACAAAACGCTGATGTAATTTACACAGATTTCGCAAAAGCTTTAGATAAATATGACCATGGTGTTATTGCACATAAAATGCGTTCAAAAGGAATTACCGGAAAAATAGGCAGATGGATCTACAATTTCCTGACCAACTGAACCCAATGTGTAATAGTCAACAAAATAAAATCCAGCCCATCAACCGTGGAGAGCTCAGTCCCCCAGGCTACTGTGCTTGCCCCAGTACTTTTTCTCAACCTCATATCGGACATAGACAAGAACACAGCCTATAGAACTGTATCATCCTTTGCAGATGACACTAGGATCTTCATTAGAGTAGGCAACATAGAGGACACGGCAAACCTTCAGTCAGATGTAGATCAGATCTTTCTATGGACTACAGAAAATAATATGGTGTTTAACGAAGATAAGTTCCAGCTCATGCGCTATGGAAAAAATGAAAATATAAAAACGGAAACCACGTACAAAACTCAGGCAAATCATAACATAGAACGAAAAGGCAATATAAAGGATCTGGGTGTACTCATGTCGGAAGACCTTACCTTTAAAGAACACAATAAAGAAGCCGTCACAACTGCAAGAAAAATGACAGGTTGGATAACAAGAACTTTTCACACTAGAGATGCTATACCGATGATGATACTTTTCAAAACGCTTGTGCTCTCTACAGTGGAGTACTGCTGCACAATGACAGCCCCTTTCAAAGCTGGAGAAATTGCTGACCTGGAGAGCGTGCAGAGATCCTTTACTGCTAGAATCCACTCAGTAAAACATCTAAACTATTGGGACCGACTAAAGAGCCTAAAACTGTACTCCCTTGAGCGCAGGCGGGAGAGGTACATAATCATTTACACGTGGAAAATATTAGAGGGGCTGGTCCGAAACCTGCACACAGAAATAACATCACATGAGACCAGAAGACATGGCAGGATGTGCAGAATACCCCCGTTGAAAAGCAGAGGTGCAACAGGTACTCTGAGAGAGAACTCTATCAACATTAGAGGTCCGAGACTGTTCAACACGCTTCCACTACACATAAGGGGCATAACTGACCGACCCCTCACAGTGTTCAAGAGAGAACTGGAAAAGTACCTCCAGAGGATACCTGATCAACCAGGCTGTGACTCATACGTCAGGCTGCGAGCAGCCGCGTCCAACAGCCTGGTTGATCAGTCCGGCAACCAGGAGGCCTGGTCGACGACCGGGCCGCGGGGACGCTTAGCCCCGGAAGCACCTCAAGGTATGGGGTCCACTATCACCCACAGGATGGGTATGGGGTCCAATACCTCCCACAGAATGAGTATTGGGTCCAATACCGCCCACAGGATGGGTATGGGGTCCAGTACCATCCACAGGATGGGTATGGGGTCCAGTACCGCCCACAGGATGGGTATGGGGTCCATTACCGCCCACAGGATGGGTATGGAGTCCACTATACCACCCATAGGATTGGTGTGGAGTCCAATACCGCCCACAGGATTGGTACGGGGTCGACTACTGCCCACAGGATGGGCAAGAGGTCCACTACCGCTCACATGATGTTTTTATTATTATTATTATTATTATTATTATTTTCTACCACAAACGTGGCTACACGTTTACAATGCTCACCAGCATATATACATTTTCTTCTGTCCTCCATGGACAGGGTTAGAGATGTGTTAAACATAAAGTTCAAGGGTTTATTGAACAATCAACCACAGAAGGTGATTCGGTGCTTTTAAAATGCTAAGCTAACCCACATACGTAAATTCATAGATATACAGATTTGCGTGTGCCCTACATAAAGTGTTCGATGTGTCTTTTACATAGTGTCATTAATGTGCATTTACAAAGGTGAAATGTAATTCTGATTAGCTTCCATATATACTGTATACACATACATATACACACACACACATATATATGTACACATACATATATACATACATGAATACATACATATACACACACACACATGCATTCACATACATTTGTGTCTTTTACTCTGACAGAGTGAGATAACTGATAGAGAAACTAGTGTGCAATTAAGCATTTTATCACTGAAGGTGATGAAGGTGCTTTTACAAGCTCATGTTATATAGTTACATCACATACATACATACATTATATAATTGATACATTACATGGTTAATCTTGGGTACAAGTCCAATATATCATCAAGTGCTTCAGTACTCATATAGTAATTACATAGTTCAGCATACCTTAGCCCAGGAGGGTGAAAGTCAGTCAATATGGGACATTCTACAATATAATGTTCAAGAGAGTGCATGTTTTCTCTTTCACAAAGTTGACACATTGTGTACTCGACATTTTGGTTTTAAGGAAGCTGCCAGATACGTCTATATCCCAGGCGTATTCTGGCCACTATAACATCACATTGTCGGGTTCTTGTTCTATTAGTCCCATATGTGAATGTCTCCTCACGATATCCATCATAATATTTAATGCTACAACTTTCAGGTCTTTGTGAATTTGTTAGGTCTGTGAGATCTTTATTAGATATTTGTTTAAGTATTCTCTTAGTCACTGCTAATGAAACACCCATATAAATTTTTACCACTGGTTTTCTACAGGCTGTCTTTGCAAGCATATCAACAGTGTCATGCCTTGAAATACCAACATGTGATGGTATCCATAGGAATTTAATTTCAAATCTGTTTTCTATAGCAGCTAAAACATTCATTCGAATATCACTGACTATTTTCTGGGTGTCACTACTATGTGCGTTCAATGCAAGGAGTGCACTCTGCGAGTCACTTGATGGGTATTAGGTCGACAACCACTCACAGGATGGGTATGAGGGGGGAGCCATACTACCATCCACAGGATGGGTATGGGGTCACTACCACCCACAAGATGGGAATGGGGTCCATTACTGTTCACAGGATTGGTATGGGGTGCACTAACGCCCATAGATAAATAAATATAAATAAATAAATGTTTATTTAGGTAAGGTACATACATACAAGAAATTTTTACATAGATTGGTGGACTTATAGATAGAGCTAGTACATACAATGCCTAAAGCCACTATTACACAAATCGTTTCGGGCATGAAACGTTTCGGACGGACCCCATAGGATGGGTATGGGGTCCACTTCCGCCCAGAGGATTGGTATTGGGTCCAATACCGCCCACAGGATGGGTATGAGGTCCAATACCGTCCACAGGATGGGTATGTGGTCCATTACCGCCCACAGGATGGGCATGGGGTCCACTACCACCAACAGAATGAGTAAATTGGGTCCACTACTGCCCACGGGATGGGTATGGGATATATAATAATAATAAGCACTATTAGTTTATTAAGTTTATTATTACTTATTAAGTTTATTATTACTACTTATTTATTATAATTAATTTCCTAATTTCATCTTCATAGTTTCCTACTCTGTGCTTTAAAATTGCTCTGTATCTAGTGTTATCCCAATCTCCCAATGTTTATGTACTTAATCCAATCATCTTTAACATTGTGTTCATTGCTGTCTTATATGTGCTTGCATTATGCCTTTAATATACATTCAAATCTCTCTCATCTCATTTTTTTTCTTGCAGTGCGCTTGTTATCATTTGATAAATTTCTCTTCTATTTACCAACTTAAAATTTTCTGTCAGATTAAGGACGTGCCCGAAAAGCTGCGCGTACTAGTGGCTTTGCACTATGATATGTATCCTCACAATCCCAATGTACCTTCTTTTATAGTTATAAATAAACAAATAAATAAATAGTTATTACATATAATAATGGTGCTTCCCAAATCATCATTATATACAAGAGTGTATGCTTCGAAAATCTTTGAAAAAGAAGAAAGAGAATGGATTGTAGGAACGTCCACAGAAAACGATATCACATTGGAATGGCTATGGGGTACACTAAAATCAAATCAAAATCGAAATGTTTATTCAGGTAAAAATACATACATAGAAGATGAGTTACAAACATAATGTTGGATTTATTGATATAGTTAGTACATATAATACCTAAAGTAACTAATACAGTGTTTCGGGCAAGGTGTGGGGAGAAAAAACCCTTAACCTAGAGACTAATACTTAATGAGATTAAAGTATAAATAGTGTTGATATAAGGAAAAAAAGGGGGGGGGAGGGGGAACATGGCAGAAATCAGCAATTATTCAACTTGGTCAACAAACAGTATTGTTTGACAATAGCAAGACATATGTTGACATTTAGGGAGTAAGGTAGGTTACATGGAGTTTATTAGGTAGTACTTAGTTTTCCTCTTAAACTGGTTGAGAGAGGTACAGCCTTCGACATTATTGTGAGGTCATTCCACATTCTGGGTCCCTTGATTTGTAGAGCATTTCTAGTTTGGTTAAGCCCCGCTCTTGGAATATCAAATAGGTATTTGTTTCTGGCGTGGTACCCATGGGTTCTGTTACAACCTTCTAGGAAACTGTTAAGGTCAGGACTGACATTACAGTTCTGAGTCTTAAATATATAGAGTACGCATGAGAGGATGAGCAGTGACTTAATATCTAACACATTCAAAGAGCTTCAAATTTGATCTGTATCTAGTGTTACCCAATCTCCCAATTTTTATGCACTTAACCCAATCAACCTTATCATTTGTGTTCATTGTTGTCTTCTTTTATGTGTTAGCCATATGCTGTATTTTGCAACCATTTTTTGTCAACTACCATTCAAGCTGCCATTGCAATCAGTCTGAGCCACCTATGTGCTTTAATATACCTACAATTTGCTCTCATCCTTTATTTTTTCTCTTGCCTTGTAACTGTTATCATTTTTTTATAAAATTTGCAAGTATTTACTACTTAATTTTTTTTTTTTTTAGATTTAAGGACCTGCCCGAAACACTGGCGTACTAGTGGCTTTACAAGAGTGTAATTACTATATTATGTATTCCTCACAATCCCAATGTACCTTCTTGTATATGTATAAATAAATAAATAAATAAATAAATAAATAAATAAATAAATTTGAGTAAGGGTATCGAGTGCTGTCTGGGGGCCAGGGTTAAATATTGTTCTAATAGCAGCTTTGTGTTGGGTAATTAGAGGACGTAAATGATTTTGGGTAGTAGAACCACAAGCACAAATACAATAATTGAAATAAGGATAGATGAGAGATTTATAGAGTAATACTACTGCAAACAGGATAGATATATGGTCCAAAACAAGTCACACGATGCTTATGGGATCCACTATACCACCTAAAAGGATAGGTATTGGGCCATCTACCACCTTTTGGACAGGTATGGGGTACACTACGACATTTTGGATAGGTATGGGGTCCACTACAACCCGCAGGATGTGTATGGGGTCCACTACAACCCGCAGGATGTGTATGGGGTCCACTACCACCTTTTGGACAGGTATGGAGTCCACTACCACCTTTTGGACAGGTATGGGGTCCACTACCACCTTTTGGATAGTGTGAGGAAATGAAGATTCCCTCAGCTAGTTTTCTAGATTAGGCTAGTCGCTCTAGGGACTCTAGTCAAGTAGTTTTCAAACTAACATACACTTGTGGGGTGTTGGATGAAAGCTCATGTTATGGACTATCATGTAAGACTAGCTAGAAGTCTGTGATTACTCTGTAGAGGGAGTTTCAGAATTTTTCCTGTTTCTGTGAAATAGGATGAGAGTTGAGAATGAAGTGGTGTGAGAGGATACTTGACTCAAACCGTTAGAGGTGGTGGGGACAGTGGGGTGAACGTCGCCCCCCCCTCCCCACCATGTGAGACATTGCGCCACTGTCTTTAGGCCTCCTCCTTGTGACATCACGGGACGCTGCAGGGCGAGGCCGTCTGTGATTAGTTTAGGCACCTCTGCTCTTAGCTGAGTTTTGGCGCAAATGGCTGTTATTGGTAGCGGCACGAGAGAGCAGTGCCGGCTTTGTACTGATTGGTCCAGATAAGGTAGGGGGGATAGATGGGCATTTGAGTTTTCCCCAGACCGCCATATAGTCAGTCTGAGCTGGGCGGCAAACTGAAATGGTGACTTTGGGTGGGGGTGGCAGCCTGCCACCTCCACCCCCGTTAATTACTGTGTCATCCTGATTACTCATCGTGTATGCCACTCCTGGGTTGTGTCAAGGTCCAATTTGCATGAAATTGGGGCCGATGAGTACAACCCGTTCTCGCAAATTCGTAAAGTCAATATTGACTTATTAAATAAGTGCATGCGTTACATACTAAACATAATAGATTCCCTTAAAAAGCTTCATAGAAAACACCGACCTTACCTAACCTTGTTAGTATCTTAAGATAAGCATCTTATAGCTTCGTAATTACAATTGTTACTTAACCTGTTATAGGTATAGGTTAAGTAATAATTGTAATTACGAAGCAATAAGATGCTTATCTTAAGATACTAACAATGTTAGGTAAGGTCGGTGTTTTCTATGAAACTTTTTGAGGGTATCTATTATGTTTAGTATATCACCTATGCACGTAGTTAATAAGTCAATATTGACTTTACGAATTTGCGAGAACGGGTTGATGAGTATGGTAAGAACAGTAACAAACTAAGAGACAGTTACAGTGTTCACCCATGAGGCAGCTGGCAGGCCTCATGGTGTATCAGATTGATCACTCACATCGGGTCTGAGTATCCTGTCTAGTGTTAATGGACAATGGACAATTTGTGGAATATGAGTAGTGTAATTGTGGTGTTATTACAGGCCCCTGTTGGACTTTGAATTCCACCTTCTTGAGTCCGCCATGTGGTGACGCCGCCGGCCATTGTCACTCCAGTGTACGAGCGAGGCATGCTCTGTTTTAATGGGGGGTGTTTGATGGTTCTCCCATCCCTATTCTGTATGCCTGTGGGCGCCAGCAAGCCAGCCTGAGGCAAGCCCCATGTGCGCGCCGCTCAGTGGCAAGATAGTGGGGCCATGTGATAGCCGCACCTTGGCCAGCCGCCCGGTGGCCACCCCTGCCCGCCCCGGGCCGTGCCACCCCAGCTCGGGTGGGGCGCTGTGACGTCCCGCGCTACCCGTGGCACCCCCCCTTAGGGGCACGTGGTGGCCACATGCCTTGGCCATTCCCTTTGGCCACTTTCCCTGGACAGCCTAGGGCCACACCTAGTCGAAGCACGAGGAGCGAGCTAGGTGTTCTACAGCCAGAGTGGTAGTGACCAGGGAAATGTATGTGTTGAGGATTTAAAGAGCCGTGAGTACAATAATAGTTGTTAGTGTAACAGTGTCTCAGGACAAGTGGAAATTCCGGTAAAAGCTGTGTTGTCCCATAGCCCTGCCAGGCTAGGGAAGCAGCTGACAGACAGCTGTCTGTAGCACGTCCAGGTGACTGGTTGGGCGGTACCTGGAGATGGATGTTACGGTACCACAGTGTAGATATATATAGTTATATATAAGTGTGTAGACTGACTCGAGTATGTAACCGGTCAGTGTAGAGATTTACCATATAAGTGATCCAGTTGTCGATTGTATATAATCGTTCAGACTTGATTAATGCCATAGTACCGCATGTTAATTATATCATTGCAGAGGTAGGCAGGCCAGTGTTGCATGGATGTCAGTGGATACCCTGAGATCTGTGTAGTTAGGGAAACATTTATCTGGGGATATAATTTTCATTGATTATGTGAATGCCATTTATATGTGTTCATTTGCATGTTTTTATGTACTGTGTTGTGTGGTGAGTCAGTAGATGAGATTGCAGACTGATTGCGTAATGATGTCATTAGCATGTGGGGTATGGTGACGGCATCATTATGCTGTAGGTTTGTGCAGTGTTGTTATGAGGTATACAATATTACTGCCCTCGGAACTGTGTTGAGGCTTTAAGGGGCTTCTTTGATTATTCAGGGGAATTCACAGTACTTAATGAAAGCAGGCAATTGATTTGTTAATTGCCTAATTAAGAGAACTAGTGCCAGCTGTCCGCGTAGCGACGGTGCTTTGTATTAACGTAAATTGCCTTGCTAAAGTAGCTGTGACGCTCACAGTAGTCCCTTGCACCGGTTGTAAGATAAGGGGGCAGTAATAGTGGTATACTCTTGTTGTTGCATAACCGTGTGTCATTACTGTGTGGGCACATTAATTAACGAGTTGTAGTAGCCGCAACCATATGTGGGCTGTGCATTTATGTTGTTATGCATGCCGTAGTAAGTGTGACCTATGTAACACTGGGGTTACTTTGTTTCCTTAAGTTGTGTTGAGGACTTAAGGATTCAGTGAGTTAATTTAAAGGGTAATTAACTGGGTAAGGGGTGCACACTTATTGTTGAGTGAGTGAGAGCTGTTATAGAAAAACAGTGTTTAGCTTGTTGAAATACATTTCAGGTGCAATTAATTGTCCGTGTGACAACTAATTGACCACTATAGCTAATTATGTAATTAGCATTCTCATCATGAATTCACGTAGTGGGAGAGGATCTGTCAGAGTTTGTGTTAACGTAATTTGCTCGGGACTAATTACCTTTCTGGGGTATTGCAATTAGTGGCTCATGATAATTAGTGGAGTAATTAACGTCTGGGGTCTTGAGGACTCTGATGACTCGGTAAAGCGAGGTCATGGAGCTAGCATAAATCGTTATATTAATCATATCCTGTCTGAGGACAGTGGATTAAGATGCACTCTTGTTAATTAGGGGAGTAATTAACTCCTCTTCCATGAATTCACAGTGTTTGATGAGACCTGCTTAGGCAGTGAGGAGTGAGACGTATTTATGTATGATTAATTATCGGTTCTGGTGACAGTTAATTAATTGCTCAAGGTTAATTATGGTAATTAACACTCATTAAAGTAAATTTTGACACAGACTGTTGAGAAGCTACCAAGTTAGGGTAGGCTTAGTTAACGTAACTCAATTGGGACGTAATTAGTGGTCCGTTTGACCTTAATTAAGAATTACTCACTGAATACTTGCAAGGAGTCAAGTGTGATGTAATATAAGAGAGTTTTGAGTTATTGTTAACAAGATGACTTGTGTGAAAGGAAACAAGTGTTGATGATTAACGTAGAGTACCATCATGTTGTTGTCTAAGAGAGACAATTGGTTGTGATTAACGTAGTACTTTGTTCCTGACTGCTGTGATCAGTCAATTAACGTAATTAATCACATAATCAATTTGGTAATTGATTAAGGCAATTTCTGTTGTTTATCGTCTGGTGACGAGAGTAAAGTAACTTAGGGATTGCTGGAGCTGTGCTCAGAATCCCACCTTGCCGGGCTTCGTTTACTGTTACAGTGCAGCCCCTTGCAGGGGGTTGCAAAGAGTGTTCACATTAGGTTGTGATAGGGGAAGTCACTGTTGGACTACCCGCCTAGTTACGGGGGTCACTCCTGTTATGGAAGGAGGACCCTTAAGATTGTGATTATAGTATCTGTTACCGTAAAGCCGTGACAATATTGATTGCAAGCTTGTGTTATCAGTGGGCATCCTTCATTTGTTCAGTTAGTTCATGTTGTCAGCTCGAAGTGTCTGCAAGATGGAGCCTGCTGTCACTTCTCGAGGGGCTGTTAATAACTGTGTTGCAAATGCCACTTGATAGACGATAAAGTAACAAGTCACTCTCTGTAGTGTAACCTAGTCTGTGATATTTTTTGATTTGCATTATTGCGTCATCAGTGGGCACACCTGTGTTCAGGTTAGTTCAGTATGCAGCCGCACAGCAAGGGTTGCTATTTAGCTGTTTGTTATCGTGCCACTGGATGGACATTAACGTAACGTAAACTCGATAATGTAGTAGTTTAGTCTCTTGTTATTAATAAATTGTTATTTTATAGAAAACGGTCTTTGATGTCAACCCTTCAACCATTCTTTTCCACCCATGTTCTGCTTTATACAATTGAATGTTGATGTGATCTTTTGATATGACGGATGTTCTTGGGAATTCGAATTCCAATTCATAGCGCCACATCAAATATAAATATTTGATTGTGAGAACCCGTCGGTTACCCTTTATTAGTTTTAACGTCCCGTTTAACTAGGAGGAACCAGCGGCCTATGTGGACAGGTTTTCACCCCTAGTGGTGGAAGCCTGGCGGTTTGTTCCCGCTTTTCCTTTTTCTATTGGACTCATCCTTAACTGCCGTGAGCAGCCTTTAAACTTGTAGTCCACCTCCTAGGGGAGGATTTAAACTTGTAGTCCACCTCCTAGGGGAGGATTTAAACTTGTAGTCCACCTCCTAGGGGAGGAAGGCGTAGAAAAAAATCTCACAGATAGGTATGCATGAGGTCCACTACCACCTTTTGGATAGGTATGGGGTCCACTACCACCGTTTGGATAGGTATGAGGTCCACTACCACCTTTTGGATAGGTTTGGGGTACACTACCACTTTTTGGATAGGTATGGGGTCCACTGCAACCCGCAGGATATGTATGGGGTCCACTACCACCTTTTGGATAGGTATGGGATCCACTACCTCTTTTTGGATAGGTGTGGGGTCCACTACAACCTGCAGGATGTGTATGGGGTCTACTACCACCCACAGAATTATTATGTGGTCCATTACCGCCCACAGGTTGGTTATAGGATCCATTCCCGCCCACAGGGTGGGGTATGGCGTCCACTACTGCCTACAGGAAGGGTATGGGATCACTACCGCCCACAGAATGGGTATGGGGTCCATTAGCTACCACCTATAGGATGGGTATGCATGGGGGCTTACTACCACCCACAGGATGGGTATGGGGTACACTACCATCCATAGGATAAGTATGGGGTCCACTACCACCCACAGGACGAGTATTGGGTCACCTACCACTTTCAGGTTGAGTATGGGGCCCACTACCACCCGCAGGAGGGGTATGGGGTTCACTGCCACACACAGGATGGGGTATAGGGTCCACTATCACCCACAGGATGGGTATGGGGTCCACTACCACCCATAGGACAAGTATGGGGTCCACTACCACCCACAAGATGGGTATGGGGGTCAACTACAGCTCAAGGATTGAAATAAATTCCACTACTTCCCACGGGGTTTTGGTGTTGGGAGTGGTGGTGGTGTTGGGAGTGGTGGTGGTGTTGGGAGTGGTTGTGGTGTTGGGAGTGGTTGTGGTGTTGGGAGTGGTGGTGGTGTTGGGAATGGTGGTGGTGTTGGGAGTGGTTGTGGTGTTGGGAGTGGTTGTGGTGTTGGGAGTGGTGGTGGTGTTGGGAGTGGTGGTGGTGTTGGGAGTGGTGGTGGTGTTGGGAGTGGTTGTGGTGTTGGGAGTGGTTGTGGTGTTGGGAGTGGTGGTGGTGTTGGGAATGGTGGTGGTGTTGGGAGTGGTTGTGGTGTTGGGAGTGGTTGTGGTGTTGGGAGTGGTTGTGGTGTTGGGAGTGGTTGTGGTGTTGGGAGTGGTTGTGGTGTTGGGAGTGGTGGTGGAGGTGTTGGGAGTGGTGGTGGTGTTGGGAGTGGTGGTGGTGTTGGGAGTGGTGGTGGTGTTGGGAGTGGTTGTGGTGTTGGGAGTGGTGGTGGTGTTGGGAATGGTGGTGGTGTTGGGAGTGGTTGTGGTGTTGGGAGTGGTTGTGGTGTTGGGAGTGGTTGTGGTGTTGGGAGTGGTTGTGGTGTTGGGAGTGGTTGTGGTGTTGGGAGTGGTTGTGGTGTTGGGAGTGGTTGTGGTGTTGGGAGTGGTGGTGGTGTTGGGAGTGGTTGTGGTGTTGGGAGTGGTTGTGGTGTTGGAAGTGGTTGTGGTGTTGGGAGTGGTTGTGGTGTTGGGAGTGGTTGTGGTGTTGGGAGTGGTTGTGGTGTTGGGAGTGGTGGTGGTGTTGGGAGTGGTGGTGGTGTTGGGAGTGGTGGAAGTGTTGGGAGTGGTGGTGGTGTTGGGAGTGGTGGTGGTGTTGGGAGTGGTGGTGGTGTTGAGAGTGGTGGTGGTGTTGGGAGTGGTGGTGGTGTTGGGAGTGGTGGTGGTGTTGGGAGTGGTGGTGGTGTTGGGAGTGGTGGTGGTGTTGGGAATGGTGGTGTTGGGAGTAGTGGTGGTGTTGGGAGTGGTTGTGGTGTTGGGAGTGGTTGTGGTGTTGGGAGTGGTTGTGGTGTTGGGAGTGGTGGTGGTGTTGGGAGTGGTGGAGGTGTTGGGAGTGGTGGTGGTGTTGGGAGTGGTGGTGGTGTTGGGAGTGGTGGTGGTGTTGGGAGTGGTTGTGGTGTTGGGAGTGGTGGTGGTGTTGGGAGTGGTGGTGGTGTTGGGAGTGGTGGTGGTGTTGGGAGTGGTGGTGATGTTGGAAGTGGTAGTGGTGTTAGGAGTGGTTGTGGTGATGGGAGTGGTTGTGGTGTTGGGAGTGGTTGTGGTGTTGGGAGTGGTGGTGGTGTTGGGAGTGGTGGTGGTGTTGGGAGTGGTAGTGGTGTTGGGAGTGGTAGTGGTGTTGGGAGTGGTTGTGGTGTTGGGAGTGGTTGTGGTGTTGGGAGTGGTTGTGGTGTTGGGAGTGGTGGTGGTGTTGGGAGTGGTTGTGGTGTTGGGAGTGGTAGTGGTGTTGGGAGTGGTGGTGGTGTTGGGAGTGGTGGTGGTGTTGGGAGTGGTGGTGTTGGGAGATACATACATACATACATACTATCCTGGTGGATAGCGCGCAGGACTCGTAATTCTGTGGCGCGGGTTCGATTCCCGCACGAGGCAGAAACAAATGGGCAAAGTTTCTTTCACCCTGAATGCCCCTGTTGCCTATCACACATAAAGATGTTGCCTAACTACATAGAGATTCTAAATGTAGTTATTGTCCTTGTATATAAGTCATTGGAGGCAAACCCTCAGCAGTTTAAAGACCAACTTATGAAAATAGAACACTGCTTGGAAAACCTCACAAATCCAGCTCCGAACATCATCCTGCTTAGGGACTTCAACCTACGGCACATGAAATGGAAGCACCTGGCTAATACAGTAATATCAGAAAGAATACCAGGAAGTAGCCTAAATGAACAGGCACATGCAAATGACCTGCTACGGATGTGCGACAGGTTTGCCTTAAACCAGCAAATAGTAGAACCAACTAGGAAGGAGTACACGCTGGACCTTATTTTCACTAATAATGATGAATTGATCACGAACATAATGATTACAAATACCTGTTACTCAGATCACAACTTAATTGAAGTTATGACAACCATGGGGAGTAGACCTTCAAAACCAGTTCAGATTCCCGGTGGAGGAGATTTCAGCAAATTCAACTTCAATAATAAACAGAAAAACTGGGAGCAAATAAACCAGGACTTCACAGAAAAAAACTGGGAAGAACAACTGGAAAATGCAAACCTGAACCAGTGCCTGGAAAAAATAAGAAAAAAATGTCCCCGCGGCCCGGTCCTCGACCAGGCCTCCACCCCCAGGAAGCAGCCCGTGACAGCTGACTAACACCCAGGTACCTATTTTACTGCTAGGTAACAGGGGGCATAGGGTGAAAGAAACTCTGCCCATTGTTTCTCGCCGGCGCCCGGGATCGAACCCGGGACCACAGGATCACAAGTCCAGCGTGCTGTCCGCTCGGCCGGCCGGCTCCCTGATTAGGTAGAAATGTAAAAGAAGGTTAGGTAGAGAAATAAAAACAATTGAACGCAAGCTACAAGAATCATACAAAACCCAGGAGAGGCAAGGAGAGCAAAAGGCCACCAGTGAAATAGAGAGAAATCCGAAATATTTTTTCTCCTATGCAAAATCAAGATAAAAAACCACATCTAGTATCTGGCCCCTGCGAAAGGGAGATGGAACGTTCACCGATGACAACAAAGAAATGAGCGACCTACTGAGGAAGCAGTACGACTCTGTTTTCAGCGAGCCATTAAACACACTAAAGATTGATAACCCAAATGAATTTTTCATGGATATGATACCAACATCAAATCATATATCAGACGTCACCCTATCCCCACTGGATTTTGAAGAAGCCATAAACAGTATGCCTATGCACTCTGCACCAGGCCCGGATTCTTGGAACTCCATATTCATCAAGAACTGTAAAAAACCACTATCGCAGGCCCTCCACATTCTGTGGAGACAAAGCCTAGATACTGGCATTATTCCTGATAAACTAAAAACAGCAGAGATAGCACCACTTCATAAAGGAAGAAATAAGGCAGAGGCAAAAAATTACAGACCAATAGCATTAACATCGCACATCATAAAATTTTTTGAGAGAGTGCTAAGAAGTAAGATCACAAAATACATGGAATCACAGCATCTCCATAACCCTAGACAACATGGTTTCAGAACAGGGCGCTCTTGCCTGTCGCAGTTGCTGGACCACTATCATATGGCATTAGATGCTATAGAAGACAAACAAAACACTGATGTAATTTACATAGATTTCGCAAAAACTTTTGATAAATGTGACCATAGTGTAATTGCACATAAAATTCGTTCAAAAGGAATTACCGGAAAAATAGGCAGTTGGATCTACAATTTCCTGACCATCAGAACCCAATGTGTAATAGTCAACAAAATAAAATCCAGCCCATCAACCGTGAAGAGTTCAGTCCCCCAGGGTACTATGCTTGCTCCAGTACTTTTTCTCATCCTCATATCGGACATAGACAAGAACACAACCTATAGCACTGTATCATCCTTTGCAGATGACACTAGGATCTTCATGAGAGTAGGCAACATAGAGGACACGGCAAACCTGCAGTCAGATGTAGATCAGGTCTTTCTATGGACTACAGAAAATAATATGGTATTTAACGAAGATAAGTTCCAGCTCATGCGCTATGGAAAAAATTAAAATATAAAAACGGAAAGCACGTACAAAACTCAGGCAAATCATAACATAGAACGAAAAGGCAATGTAAAGGATTTGGGTGTACTCATGTCGGAAGACCTTACCTTTAAAGAACACAATAAAGAAGCCGTCACAACTGCAAGAAAAATGACAGGTTGGATAACAAGAACTTTTCACACTAGAGGTGCTATACCGATGATGATACTTTTCAAAACGCTTGTGCTCTCTAGAGTGGAGTACTGCTGCACAATGACAGCCCCTTTCAAAGCTGGAGAAATTGCTGACCTGGAGAGCGTGCAGAGATCCTTTACTGCTAGAATCCACTCAGTAAAACATCTAAACTATTGGGACCGACGAAAGAGCCTAAAACTGTACTCCCTTGAGCGCAGGCGGGAGAGGTACATAATAATTTATACGTGGAAAATATTAGAGGGGCTGGTCCCAAACCTGCACACAGAAATAACTTCACATGAGACCAGAAGACATGGCAGGATGTGTAGAATACCCCCATTGAAAAGCAGAGGTACAACAGGTACTCTGAGAGAGAACTCTATCAACATTAGAGACCCGAGACTGTTCAACACGCTTCCACTACACATAAGGGGCATAACTGGCAATCCCCTCACAGTGTTCAAGAGAGAACTGGATAAGCACCTCCAAAGGATACTTGATCAACCAGGCTGTGACTCATATGTCAGGCTGCTAGCAGCCGCGTCCAACAGCCTGGTTGATCAGTCCAGCAACCAGGAGGCCTGGTCGACGACGGGGCCGCGGGGACGCTAAGCCTCGGAAGCACCTCAAGGTAACCTCAAGGTATGGTAGGTAGCAGTAAATAGGTACCTGGGGTACCTGACTAACCAGGGAGTTAGTCAGCTGTCACGGGCTGATTCCTGGTGTGTGTGTGTGTGTGTGTGTGTGTGGTGTGGAAAAAAAAGTTGTTAATAAACAGTTGATTTTTTTTTTTTTTTTTTTTTGAGATATATACAAGACTTGTTACATTCTTGTACAGCCACTAGTACGCGTAGCGTTTCGGGCAAGTCCTTAATCCTATGGTCCCTGGAATACGATCCCCTGCCGCGAAGAATCGTTTTTTCATCCAAGTACACATTTTACTGTTGCGTTAAACAGAGGCTACAGTTAAGGAATTGCGCCCAGTAAATCCTCCCCGGCCAGGATACGAACCCATGACATAGCGCTCGCGGAACGCCAGGCGAGTGTCTTACCACTACACCACGGAAACTGCTGATTGACAGTTGAGAGGCGGGCCATAAGAGCAAAGCTCATCCCCCGCAAACACAACTAGGTCAACTAGGTGGTGAACACATAATAATAATAATAATAATAATAAATTTTTATTCAGGTAAGGTACATACATACAAGGTAAGATACAAAAGTTGATGGATTTATAGACAGAGCTAGTACATACAATGCCTAAAGCCACTATTACGCAAAGCCTTTCGGGCAGATACACGTACATACACGTCCAGTCAGCATATAGCTATTTCGTGACAAAATCCAATACATTTTATACTGGTGAGACGCCTCTGTGATGAGTTTAAATATCACAGGAACTGATGGTTAAAGTGTGACATAAGTGAGGTTATATGAGGCACCAGCTGGAGGCTAGGGGAGTGTTGTGGAGGCTGCTGGTACTATGCCCAGATGTTGGAGGCCTCGTAGCAACAACGCGTGGGTGGGTTTGACCTCCCCCCCCCCCCACGTGGACCGCAGAACGTCTAAGGTTACCGGCCACTCTCCCTTACCAAGGGTATCACACACGCGCAAATGGAGGGAAAAAAATTGTAGTCGTAGTCATATATAATCCACCACCAAATGACAGAAGACCCAGACAGGAATATGATAGTAACAACATGGCCACCATTAACATAATAGAGAAAGCAGCTTCTGTTGCTAGCAGGAATGGATCTGGACTACTAATTATGTGAGACTTCAACCATGGGAAGATAGATTGGGAGAACAGAGACCCGCATGGAGGACAAGAAACATGGAGAGCTAAGCTGCTGGATGTGGCAACAAGAAGCTTTTTAAGCCAGCATATCAAGGAACCAGCAAGAATGAGAGGAGAAGATGAACCAGCAATGCTTGACTTGATATTTACCCTAAATGAGTGGGATATAAGGGAAGTTAAGATGGAAGCGCCCTTGGGAATGAGTGACCACAGTGTATTGAACATTGGGTACCTGGTAGAGCTAGGAATTATCTCCCCCCAAAAAAGAACTAGGAATCAAAAGGCTGGCATACCGAAATGGGAATTATGAACAGATGAGAAGTTTCCTAAGGGAAATACCTTGGGACACAGACCTCAGAGATAAGTCTGTACAGGGTATGATGGACTATGTTACCCAAAAGTGTCAGGAGCCAGTAAACAGGTTCATCCCGGCCTAAAGGGAAAAATCCGGGAAGCAACAGAAGAATCCATGGTATAATAGGGCATGTATGGAAGCGAAGAAACTGAACAAAAGGGCGAGGAGGAACTTTCGGAATAACAGAGCACCAGAAAGCAGAAAGATATATAAGAGAACCAGGAATGAGTACGTCAGGGTGAGAAGAGAAGCAGAGAAAAGTTTTGAAAACGATATAGCAAACAAAGCCAAGATCGAACCAAAGCTACTCCACAGTCACATCAGAAGGAAAACAACAGTGAAAGAACAGGTAGTGAAACTTAGAACAGGCGAGGACAGGTATACAGAGAATGACAAAGAGGAGTGTGAAGAACTCAACGAGAGGTTCCAGGAGGTCTTCACATTAGAACAAGGTGAGGTCACTGTGCTAGGAGAAAGGGAGGTAAACCAGGCGGCCTTGGAAGTGTTCGAAATTACGAGAGAGGAGGTCAAGAGACACCTGCTGGATCTGGATGTTAGAAAGGCTGTTGGTCCAGATGGGATCTCACCATGGGTACTGAAAGAGTGTGCAGAGGCACTTTGCTTGCCACTCTCCATAGTGTATAGTAAGTCACTGGAGACAGGAGACCTACCAGAAATATGGAAGACGGCGAATGTGGTCCCAATATACAAGAAGGGCGACAGACAAGAGGCACTGAACTACAGGCCAGTGTCCTTGACTTGTATACCATGCTAGGTGATGGAGAAGATCGTGAGAAAAAACTTGGTAACACATCTGGAGAGAAGGGACTTCCTGACAAATCGCCAACATGGGTTCAGGGAGGGTAAATCTTGCCTGACTGGCTTAATAGAATTCTACGACCAGGTGATAAAGATTAAGCAAGAAAGAGAGGGCTGGGCGGACTGCATTTTCTTGGATTGTCGGAAAGCCTTTGACACAGTACCGCATAAGAGGCTGGTACATAAGCTGGAGAGACAGGCTGGTACATAAGCTGGAGAGACAGGCTGGTACATAAGCTGGAGAGACAGGCAGGTGTAGCTGGTAAGGTGCTCCAGTGGATAAGGGAGTACCTAAGCAATAGGAAACCGAGAGTTACGGTGAGGGGTGAGACCTGATTGGCGTGAAGTCACCAGTGGAGTCCCACAGGGCTCTGTACTCGGTCCTATCTTGTTTCTGATATATGTAAATGATCTCCCGGAGGGTATGGATTCATTTCTCTCAATGTTTGCAGACGATGCTAAAATTATGAGAAAGATTAAAACGGAAGAGGACTGTTTGAGGCTTCAAGAAGGCCTAGACAAGCTGAAGGAATGGTCGAACAAATGGTTGTTAGAGTTTAACCCAACCAAATGTAATGTAATGAAGATAGGTGTAGGGGCAGGAGGCCAGATACAAGGTATCATCTGGGAGAGGAAATTCTTCAGGAGTCCGAGAAAGAAAAACACTTGGGGTTGATATCACGTCAGACCTGTCTCCAGCAGCACATCTCAAGAGGAAAACATCAGCGGCATATGCCAGGCTGGCCAACATACGAACAGCATTCAGAAACTTTTATAAAGAATCATTCAGAACTTTGTATACCACATATGTCAGGCGAATCCTGGAGTATGCAGCCCCAGCATGGAGTCCATATCTAGTCAAGGATAAGACTAAACTGGAAAAGGTTCCAAGGTTTGCCACCAGACTAGTACCCGAGCTGAGAGGTATGAGCTACGAGGTGAGACAATGGGAATTAAACCTCACTTCGCTGGAAGACAGAAGAGTTAGGGGGGACATGATCACCACATTCAAGATTCTGATGGGAATTGATAGGGTAGATAAAGACAGGCTATTTAACACAAGGGGCACACGCACAAGGGGACACAGGTGGAAACTGAGTGCCGAAATGAGCCACAGAGATATTAGAAAGATCTTTTTTAGTGTCAGAGTGGTTGACAAATGGAATGCATTAGGAAGTGATGTGGTGGAGGCTGACTCCATACACAGTTTCAAGTGTAGATATGATAGAGCCCAGTAGGCTCAGGAATCTGTACATCAGTTGATTGACGGTTGAGAGGCGGGACCAAAGAGCCAAAGTTCAATCCCCGCAAGCACAATTAGGTGAGTACACACACAAGGCGGCCTCGTAGCCTGGTGGATAGCGCGCAGGACTCGTAATTCTGTGGCGCGGGTTCGATTCCCGCACGAGGCAGAAACAAATGGGCAAAGTTTCTTTCTCTCTGAATACCCCTGTTACCTAGCAGTAAATAGGTACCTGGGAGTTAGTGAACTGTCATAGGCTGCTTCCTGGGGTGTGTGTGTGGTGTGGAAAAAAAAGTAGTTAGTAAACAGTTGAGTGACAGTTGAGAGGCGGGCCGAAAGAGCAAAGCTCAACCCCCGCAAACACAACTAGGTGAATACACACACACACATACACACACACACACACATACACACACACACACATCCTCGTGGGGGGCCTGGTGGATAGCGCGCAGGACTCGTAATTCTGTGGCGCGGGTTCGATTCCCGCACGAGGCAGAAACAAATGGGCAAAGTTTCTTTCACCCTAAGTGCCCCTGTTACCTAGCAGTAAATAGGTACCTGGGAGTTAGTCAGCTGTCACGGGCTGCTTCCTGGGGTGTGTGTGTGTGTGTGGTGTGGGAAAAAAAAAAAAAAAAATAGTAGTTAGTAAACAGTTGATTGACAGTTGAGAGGCGGGCCGATAGAGCAGTTGAGAGGCGGGCCGATAGAGCAAAGCTCAACCCCTGTAAAAACACAACTAGTAAACACATGCATCAGATTCTTAACTTACAATATATATAATTTACCAATTTATGTTACTATATTCAATTTCTTTCTTTATTATGCACCCCATACCCATCCCGTGGGCGGTGGTGTAAAGGATTACAGAGGCACATAATCGGTTCAGGCACTAAACCCTCTAGTTCGTTTAGCTAAGCAAATAACAATCTTTTGACGCTAGTTACAAAATTATTAATGTTATATATATACATGTACACATACTCATACATTCATGTACATATATATACGTACGTACGTATATATACGTACGTACTAAGTGAGTACGAATACATACACATACATATTTAATCACCCACACAAATACACACGTCAATAATCTTTTGTGTCACAAGTGATTCAACAAGAGGCTCACAACAGTCACTATACAAGGCACTTTACATCTATGATGAGTCACAGTTACTAGTCTTGCTCCACACCCACCCAACTGGGCGGCAGCTTTACAGTCATGTGCATGCATTACTTCCAGTAAGCAAATTTTGGATACTTCGCTAAGATTTCGGGCAGCACATCGTTATGAATGAAGTACTTACACATTTCTTGGACACTATTGATGGTGTTATCTCTAAATTCCACTATTTTTTCACTTTTCATTATAAAATGACGCAAAATATGCGAATTGTTCTGCTGACAGAGTTTACATTTAGTCAAATCTACATCAGCAGATGTTACAAATTCCGAGAGGTACTTGTAGCCGAGCCTAAGGCTAGCAGTGGTAACATCTAAAAGTTTGCTAACATTATTGGATGATCCATAGACGTGCGGTTCTTCCTGCATAATAGAATGATGATAGATGGAGACTGGTGTGAATTTCACTTTGCCTCAAGTCTCCGAAATTTAGTTGATGTTCCCGGAATATTGCTGCCCTCAGGCTGCTCAAAGGCAGTCCAAGTTGATAATCAATTCCCTCTTTACGAGCAAAAGTTTTGGCCAACTCATCAGTTCTATCATGCATTCGGAGACCAATATGGGAAGGAATCCACAAAAGACAGACTCTCACTCCATCATTGATTATTTCATTGTATCTGTGTCTAGCTTCAGAGAAAAGCACGTCACAGTTATGCCTTAGGGAGCTGAGGGCAGTCAAGGATGACAAGGAGTCACTTACAATTAGCGTGTCAACTTTGGATTCATATACCCGCTTGAGTGGAAGGATTATGGCAACCAATTCTGTTTGAAGAGTGGATGGCCAGTTACTTAGACGCGCTCCACGCATGGGAGACTACATACACTCTCAATTTCACAATACAGTATTGTATAAACTTGGAACTTAAAATCTGTCAATCTGTTTCATAAATTGACAACTTTGTTAATTATCAATTAATCATTAATTGATTCACTTAAATATTTTCACATTAATATTAGCAACTATATAGTATTTTTTTGTTAGAATATTTCAGCATTGTTAATGGACTCTCAAGCTTTAAGCTAGTACATCTGTATCTCCAGTCAATATTTGTCTGTTGCAATTGTTTATATTGCGGTAGTGATCCCCATACCCATCTTGTGAGTGGTAATGAACCCCATACCTATCATGTAGGTAGTAGTGGACCCCATACTCATCTTGTAGGGGGTAGTCGACCCCATACTCATCCTGTGGGTATTAGTGGACCCCATACCCATCTTATGGGTGGTAGTGGACCCAATTCCCATCTTGTAGGTGGTAGTGAACCCCATACCCATCCTGTGGGTGGTAGTGAACCCCATACCCATCTTGTGGGTGGTAGTGGACTCTATACCCTTCTTGTAGGTGGTAGTGGAATCCATACCCATCTTGTGGGTGGTAGTGGACCCCATACCCAGCTTGTGGGTGGTAGCGAACCCCATACCCATCGTATAGGTGCTAGTGAACCCCATACCCATCGTATGGGTGGTAGTGGACACCATACCCATCTTGTAGGTGGTAGTGGACCCCATACCCATCGTATGGGTGGTAGTGGACCTAGTTTCATTACTTTGCATTTACTCGGGTTGAAATTCAACAGCCATTTGTTGGACCATTCACTCAGTCTATCCAGGTCATCTTGTAGCCTCCTACTATCATCCTCGGTTTCAATCCTCCTCATAATTTTTGCATCGTCGGCAAACATTGAGAGGAACGAATCTATACCCTCTGGGAGATCATTTACATATACCAGAAACAGTATAGGTCCAAGGACTGACCCCTGCGGGACTCCACTTGTGACGTCTCGCCAATCTGAGACCTCACCCCTCACACAGACTCGTTGTCTCCTGTTGCTTAGGTACTCCTCTATCCACCGGAGTACCTTCCCTCTCACTCCAGCCTGCATCTCCAACTTTCGCACTAGCCTCTTGTGTGGCACTGTATCAAAGGCTTTCTGACAATCCAAAAATATGCAGTCTGCCCACCCTTTTCTTTCTTGCCTTATTTTTGTTGCCTGGTCGTAGAATTCAAGTAACCCTGTGAGGCAGGACCTGCCATCCCTGAACCCATGTTGATGCTGTGTTACAAAGTTCCTTCGCTCCAGATGCTCCACTAGTTTTTTTCGCACAATCTTCTCCATCAGCTTGCATGGTATGCAGGTTAGGGACACTGGCCTGTAGTTCAGTGCCTCCTGTCTATCCCCTTTCTTGTATATCGGGACTACGTTAGCTGCTTTCCAAATATCTGGCAGTTCCCCTGTTGCCAGTGATTTGTTATACACTATGGAGAGTGGTAGGCTCAGTTCTCTTGCTCCTTCCTTTAGAACCCAAGGGGAGATTCCATCTGGGCCTATAGCCTTCGTCACGTCCAACTCTAGTAAACACTTCCTTACTTCCCACTGGTAATCTCAAACTCTTGCAGTGGTTCCTTGTTAGCTATTCCCTCACTTACCTCTGGAATTTCTCCTTGCTCTAAGGTGAAGACCTCCTGGAATTTCTTATTCAATTCCTCACACACTTCCTTGTCATTTGTAGTGAATCCTTCTGCCCCTATCCTTAATCTCATAACCTGTTCCTTTGCTGTTGTTTTTCTCCTAATGTGGCTATGCAACAATTTAGGCTGAGTCTTTGCCTTGCTTGCGATGTCATTTTCGTATTGTCTTTCTGCCTCTCTTCTCATCCTGACATATTCATTCCTGGCATTCTGGTATCTTTCTCTGCTCTCCAGTGTCCTGTTATTCCTATAGTTTCTCCATGCCCTTTTACTTTGCTGCTTAGCTAGCCTACATCTTTGATTAAACCATGGGTTTCTCATCTTCATTTCCCTGTTTTCCTTTTGGACTGGGACAAACTTGTTTGCTGCGTCCTTGCACTTCTGCGTGATGTAATCCATCATATCTTGGGCCGTCTTTCCCCTGAGCTCTGTTTCCCATGCTATATCTGTTAGGAATTTTCTTATCCCCTCATAGTTTCCCTTTCGGTATGCTAACCTTTTGGTTTCGGTATCCCTCCTCGAGTTCAATAACCCTTCTTCAATCAAGTACTCAAACACCAGTACACTGTGGTCGCTCATTCCTACTGGGTCCTCAAAACCGATTTCTCTTATGTCGGAGTCGTTCAGAGTGAAGACTAGGTCGAGTCTCGCTGGTTCGTCATTGCCTCTCATCCTTGTGGGTTCTCCGACATGCTGGGTTAAAAAGTTGCTTGTCACCCCCTCCAATAGTTTGGCTCTCCACGTGTCCTCGCCTCCATGCGGTTCCTTGTTCTCCCAGTCAATCTTTCCGTGATTGAAGTCGCCCATGATGAGCAGGTGGGATCTATTTCTACAGGCAGCAGAGGCTGCCCTCT